>NC_142861.1:911590-1214621 GCF_061612785.1 Hesperophylax consimilis | reverse complement strand
CCCGAAGTGAACGAACGTCACGAACTGAGCTGATGAACGCCGAAGACGCCAAAACACACGGCACATGACTCTGCCAGCTCTTTCTGTCAGTGAAAGCAATAAGCATGGCCCCGACAACCAAACTGACAGTAGTCACGTGCTCGTACCGTCCCGATCGGTTCGGCGATCATCGGCTCACTTCGGGTTTTCGGCGTGTACAAGGAGTGATGTGCAAATAGCATTCTCCGCCTGGAACCGCGTTGTTGTCATTTTGATTGCGATTGCTGCCCCTATTTTGTCGATTAAAAATAGGTGGTGCCTGCCACCCTACCGACATTTTAGAATGTGCTCTACAGTACAAAAGGTTGGGAACCCCTGATCTATCACAATAAAAGTCCAATTGTTTTATTGAATTAAAAAGTTTGTGAGAAAATCCCAGAGACAACATAATTATGTAGTGTGGATGTTGGCTGTTTTATTTATTTGTGTTTTAAATTATAAAATATAGGCCATTAAAAATTTAATTTTTCATTACAACTTTAGCAATATTTTGTGAGTTAACAGTTGTTATTAAAAATGAATTAATTAATATTGCCCAATTTACTTTGTTAACATAATGAAATACACAGCAAATTTGTGTTCCGTCAAGCTCATTATAATACTTTCGACGTTCATGGAAAAACAAATTCTTTAGTGGCATTTATTTTAAAATTTCAAACACAACCAATAAAATAGCTGGCATCCTTACTAGATATTTTCTTTAGGCAGTTTTAAAATTAAGTTTTGTATGAAAAAGGTACCGCAGCCGTTCCTCAAGTAAAATTATATATAAGCACAGTGTAAATGACATTCAGTCCCAACTGCTCCCAACCGTCTGGAGCCAGTGAGACTATGGCATCCTCAATTTGGGTATGTTGTGAGGTTGAATGTAGGGGAAGGAGATGATGAAGAGGAAAGTGGCGTGCAACGTGCGACCATAGATATACCACTTACTAGATCGAATCGTCACCTTTGCTGGGAAACGACATTTGAATGCAAAATCATTTCTATGACAAAAATAATTGTTAGGGCCATCTGTGTTGTAGTCGTAATAATTGTATGACGAACATAGACTAAATTAGACTAGACACGGCATATTCACTTAAAAATAACCCCAATACAATTTTGGTTTGGTTCACATCCACATTTATGAAAAGGCCCACGCATTATGACGCAATGCGAAATGGGCACTGTGCATTGCGTTTTACCTTTTGTTGGTCTATTTTGCTTCCCAGCTATGCTGGGCAAGTTCATTTTTTCAATCACAAAAATAACCCCGTTCCAAATATTACAACACCTCTGACAACAAATTCTCCGTGGTTTCGCTTACGAGTTTGAACGCTTGTACAAGGAGTTTAAACAGAGTTGGGTTGTTAAGTTCATCTCCATATTTGTGACGTACGCTACGTGGCGTTATTTTGAAAATGAATTTAACTACACAGGGCTAATCTAGTATAATACATCAATGATGACGAAGTTCTAACATTACAATCGCCGTTTTGTTTTTATCTGACAGTTGACCATTGTTGTAGTTGGTCATATTGGTCGTATAGGGTTCTAAATTCGCTTTACCATATTCTGAGGTGCCAAAGTTTGCCAAGCTGAATTTAAAAATTACCTATTTAACAATTTTAGATTTTGAGGTTCAATCTTGTGTACAGTTTTTTTTAAACCTGAATACCGCACAAGAGGCCCAACTGCTCCCACCGGTATGGAGCCAGTGAGACTAAGGCATCCCCAATTGGGGTATGTTGTGAGACTGAATGTAGTGGGGAGGGGAAGGAGAAGAGGAAGAGGAGGGTGGGGGAGTACCTGGCTATTCAGATCAGGTCACCACCAGGGCGACACTTAGAGTATGGTATACGTTTTAAGGTAGTTTTTAGGTTAAAAAGTTGAATTGTAAGTTTGGGAAAATAAATATTCTTCTATGGAAAAATATTTTTGTGGGGGAAAATAAACATTGGAATTTCTAAAAAAGTTAGTTATTTAACTGTTTTACTTCTACCATCATGTAGAATCACCTCCCGAAGTTAGCGTACTTTACCCCCGGACACCCTGTATATACTGAGTAAAGTGCACAAACTTCGGGAGGTGATTCTACATGTTAGTACAAGTAAAAAAGACAAATAACTTTTAACAAAGAAAGGAATTTCGAATAAAAGAATATTTTTTTTTACTTCTTTTTTTAAATTTTTTTTTTATATTAACTCCACACAGGAGGCCCTGAAGAAAATAATTTCCCTCAGGGCCTATGTCATCTTTGGGGATGCTGTGTGGAGGGTCTTTTTGTGGAGAGGAAGGAGTGAACATGGGTCTTGAAGAGTCCCATGTTGTAGGAGGGAGGAAACACAGAGGCCGGCAGTTCGTTCCACAGCCGAGCTGTTGAACTTAAGAACGAATCGTAGAAGCGACCCGTTCTCATGTGACAAATGTCAACTGTGTACAAATGTTGGGCGCGCGTTTGGCGTGTATCCCGACTATTCACCGGTGCCGAAGGGATCAATGACGCTAGTTCCTCAGAGCATCTTCCATTGTAATACCGATCTACCTTCTACCATCATATAGAATTACTTCCCGAAGTTTGTGGACTTTACCCCTCTATATATTTTCTAGATTAATAAAATTAAAAATAATGTAATATTATGTATTACAAAATACCACAGCCCACCCAGGGGTTCGAACTCGCAAAATCCGAAATCGAAGTCGATGATCTTCACCACTCGACCACTTAACTAAGTAAGGTAACTTAGTTAAGATTATTACAATTTAAAAGGATGTAGGTATGCAATAAACAAATCTCTAATTTAAAAGTGTAGTACGCACATTGGAAGTAAGTAGGTACTTAAGAAGTTTGCTGACCGGGAGACCGAGAAAAAATATCACAACAAAATAGTCGAGGCCAAATACTAAATAACCAGGGTTGACAATTCGTGAGAATTCTCTAATTTGCGGAGAATTTAATTCGATTGGGTATTTTGTGGGTAAAATGCGGAGGTTCTACAATATGAGAACGGACTTATCCTTCCGATGGACAATGTGACCTGGTCAGGCCATTTTGGTTTTAAATGTGATTTTTTTTTCGTCGACTTTTTGGCAAGCCATATCAATATTCTATACAACTCATAATGGTGAAATTGCCAATGAGGTTACGTTCAGCTGATAGAATAAAAAATAATAATTTAAGTCAAAAAATTCAAGGACTTGAACAATCCTTAAATAGCGGTCTGGTGGGTCTGTTACCCGCTAAGTGGTCAAATTTACATCGGAAAGTTTCCAGATGCTGATCGTGAAGTGAATCAAGGCGCACGAGTGGTGTTGGATTTAGTTTGCAAGTATCGCTATACCGGCCGAACAGTATGCTGCGATTATCTTTTCACGTCTCTTGACTTGGCCAGAATTCTGATGGAAAGAAGGACTTGCCATCGTTGGTAGTGTGCGCGCAAACAGGGTGTTTGTCCAGTTATATACACATTATCAGAGATGTGCAAATGGGTACCCAAAACTATTCGAAATGCAAAATGGAAATGGGTCAAAACTTTTCCATTTGAAAATGCAAAATGCAAAATGGTTTTTAGAAAAGCATTTCAAATGCAAAATGCAAAATACCTATTTTCAAAATGCATTGAAAATACAAAATGGTTTCTCAGGTCAAACAATTAAAATAATTATAAAATTTTAAAACAATTTTGTCATTTAATAATGGACATCAATGTAGAACAAACATATTACATGATGGTAAATCCAAAAACACCACGACTACATATAATGAAACCACAAAAAATTTGCGCGGGACTAATGTTGCCAACGTAAAAACATAGAAACTGCTATCTAACATTTAATATTACAGCGTCATGGCCCCATGTTCAGTATTTGAATCAGTATTTTTGTAATGGTATCACTCAATTGCCAGGGCTCCTACCAGGGAGCAACTTGACAAATGTAATTTATCTCTCATAGCGAGGTTGAGGACCGACTGATATTTGGGGCTTATGAAAAAAAGATGAATGGAGATAGTAGGAAGAATGTTGAAGAAAAGCATTTAAAATGCAAAATGGAAAATGGTTTTTAGAAAAGCATTTAAAATGCAAAATGGAAAATACCCATTTTGCATTTCCATTTGAAATGGATTTATTTGAAATAAAGCACATCTCTGCACATTATATACAACATATTGATACGTTCATACACACTATTTGCACACCTGTCTTTATCTAAAACTATTTTGATAGCTCACACCTCTTATATGGCCTGGCCAGGCCACATTGCCCATAGAAGGGTTAAGATCGTATGGAATTGATACCAGTCATAGACATATGAATATTAGTAGACCTGCCCTAAGTGATTAAAAGCGTATTATCCCCACTCCCCATACCGGTTCCATTGGAGCCGGCTGTGCTCGCGTATGGCCTCAAGTGAAATTTGAAAACGTGACGTCATCATTCTTGTGCGAACTATGGTCGAGGCATCATCGGTTCATTTTACGAAATAACACGGCAAAATGTTGACTTGTATTATGAAAACTTGTAAAAATAGATGTGAAAAAGAGAATAAACCCAATTGTCGTATTACATTCCATATATAAGTATTATTTTACTTTATTTTAAGCATATTCACATCGTATAATATGAATCAGTTGTTACTATCACATCGAGAAACGTCTGGACGCGAAACACAAAGCTGGTTGGTTGCTGGGAAGTAAATTATGAACATTTATAAAAGTGTCTTAACTAAATACTTAAACGAAATATTCGACTCTGAAAATAGAACCGAATTTTTTTGCCGAATTTGGACTTCGCAAATTTGTTCATAACGTGGCGAGTAATTTGCGCTCCCATGTAAAAATGTCTATTCATTCAAAAGCAGATTTTACTTTTAAGAAGTAAATGGTGATATTATAATGCGAGATGCCTATTTACTGTCAGATTGATTTATTGACGAATCACAGTCAGCTTCACTCCCTTCGTTCTTCAACAGTTGATTTTACCCCTCGCCATTATCTTCTCGTCTATTAATTCCTATGTCTGTGATACCAGTATATCCCCTCGTTAAATCCGAAGTTACAACGAACATTTTCGAACACAAATTAAAAATGTCACATTAAATTTGGGTAATTTTCGTAAATCGCTGGATTTCGATTTTTCCCAATAATGTAGGGAAATTTCCCCTGACATTCACGATTTAATTAAAAAACAATTAAAACATATTATGAACACTTTTAAAACAGAACAGATGGATTTCCAAATATTTCAAACATTCAAATATTTTGTTTATAGAGGTCAATTGTGAGATTTATACGGGGTTATAACACTAGAATCTATGTTTATTAGGATGGGGTTATAACACTAGAATCTATGTGTATTTGTATGGCGTTATAACACTAGAATGTATGTTTATTAGTATGGGGTTATAGCACTAGAATCTATGTTTATTTGTATGGGATTGTAATACTAGAATCTATGTTTATTAGTATGTTGTTATAACACAAGAATCTATGTATTAGTATGGGGTTATAACACTAGAATCTATGTTTATTAGTATGTTGTTATAACACAAGAATCTATGTATTAGTATGGGGTTATAACACTAGAATCTAGGTATTAGTATGTTGTTATAACACTAGAATCTGTGTTCATGTCGAATAAATGTCAAAAAGTTCCATAAAATCTGTTTCTTTGCAATGCGAAATTAATATTAGAGGCTTTTTGATTTATTTTACGCCTAAACTAACATTCCCAGAAAAAATGTAAAAATAACAATATTTAAAAAAAGTTTTAGTTCTTGATTATCCAACCACATTAAAATATAATATTTAAAATTACATGTGTGAATGTACTATTATTTCGTTTACTATCGCAGCAAATTTTCAAGCAATTTCTATTTTTCAAGCCTAAAGAGAAAATCTAAAAATGACTAAATAATAGAAAATAAATGCTAATTTCCACAGATTTTTGTTTCAATTTGGAGTTTAAGGAACTTATGGGGAATTTGAACATCCATTGTGGGTGTTTTCGAACATTGCATTGGCAACCCTGCTTGTTACAATGTTGACCTTGGCGGTTTTTTAGCCTTCTACACTATTCTACGAGTGATTCGCAATGATATGAAATTATTATATTTTATAAATAATAATAATCATTTTAGGAGAGGTAAAGTTTCCTCGAGACAAGTTAAAAAGATACAAAGTACACTCTCAGTCTGGCCATGTTTTCGATAGTCAAGCCTGTTTTTTGCCACTATTATGTGTTGTTCAAAATTATTTAAAACTGGCTGAAGTCTCAGGCGTTACCTTGGCTTTCCACAAAGTTTTTAGAAATCAGATGCAGACAGCAATTTTCCTCTTATTTTAAACGTCACGTGTGCATTCATCAAGTTTCTGCTTTGAGTTGTGGGAAAAGTGGATGGAGGGTAGTTTTCTAAATCTCATGTAGTCTAGTGTAATCAAGGCATAAAAACAAAGCCACGCCGCCACAAACACTCTTCTTTATATAAATATTTAGATAGATCAAGATAAATGAGGTGAGGAACAAAACGGAACAAGTCTTTGAGATAGGTACGTAGAAAGAAAATGAAGATGTTTTGAGTTTTCACCAATGTCACCTTAGGGGACGCTGGAGGGTCCTAAGTTAAGGAAGGAGGGAAAAATGGTAATTGGAAAGGAAGGATGTTCTGGGAATTAAAAAGGTATCTTAGGTGAGTAGGAATCCGGGGATCAGTGTGTCCAGGAGTGACGTATGAATCCATCCCTCCAAATCCAGTTCAAGGCGATGGGCTGAGATATTCCGGCTGGAGTCAAAAGGCCAAAAAGCCTCCCTCAACCAGTCTTTCGCGATCAAGCCCGTCGCGCAGTGGTAGCTCACGCATCCGCCGCCAAGACATTGATAAATCACCACTGCTAAGTCACAAAAGTTACCCAAATACTTTGGGTAACCTATGGCGCAGGTGTTGGTTATCGAAGAATATTTCCTGGAGCGGCGGTACCCAAATACGCCTCACAAATTGATGAGTCAAGTGAATAAGAGATAATGAAGGAGATAAATGATGAAATTAAGAAGATACAGGAAAAAGCTAAAGAATAAGGTTAAAGAAGAGAAAAATTAGAAGATTAATTAGTAGAAAAAGAAGAATGTTAACAAAAAAATAAAGGAAAAGGAGTGAAGGATGAAGAACAAGACGAAATAGAGTAAGAAGAATGAGATAAAAAGAAGTACCTAAATAAGAAGCTAAAGTGAAATATGACGAACAATACGAAGTAGGGCATGCGGGGAAAGAAGAAAATAAAACGGTAGGTATCTCTATAAATAAGAAGCTAAAGTTGAAGATAAAGAACACGACTAATAATAGGATGAAGAATGCGATGTTACCAAGTAGTCCGTTGAAGTTCCCGCTGCCGGAAGCTGGAATGATGAAGAGCACCCCACTGCTGGTGTAGCGGGAGGCGATGCGCAGTTGGGGCATCTTTACGCGGGCCTCAAAGGGCTTGCCGTCTTCGCTCAGCCTGCAACACAATACACGTTGGTACATTTATAGTTTTTGTAATCAAATTTAATAGGTACTTTGTTTCAGATAAAACTTTTTTGGCTGGTATTTCAGTATACTCGGGAAGTTTATAAGTCGGTTTATCTTGTCAGGGTTCCTAACAGAAAGCAACTTGAAGCACGTAAGTACCTGTCTCTCAAAGCAAACTTAAGATGAGACAATAACCTAAAATAAAGTCGGAAGAAGCCATGCACGAAAATATGCGACGCGCGGTTCTGGTGTATTAGACAGACCTGCGGTTAAGTTTGCCCTAGCAAATTTCTAAAATAAAGCAGGAATCTTAACGATGTAAGTAATGAAGTTGTTTACAAACAATTGTCGGCACGCGGCCCGGCGTAATGGACGGACCTACAGTCGAGTATGCCCTAGCAGGACTGAAAATTGATCTTTTCGTGGGTTAATTTCAATAATTTCTGATGAACGTATTACTAAACTCTAAGATGTTTCTAGAGGGATCCCTAGGGAAGTTAATAATTCATCGCCTAGAAAAATAAAATCTGAGGCTTACTGCTAACTTTACAGTTGAAAAACGGTTTATAAAATTTTCAAACGGTTTTACATAAAATATTTAAACCGAAAGGTACTGGTTTTATTAATCTTAAATATAAATATGTAACTTACATCCGTAGGGATGTCGAGCTTCTGAAAACTGATACGGTGAAAATTCCACAGACAGAAAGTATTGTTCAGATAACCTATTGGATACGCCGGCGCTCAACGGATACAAATTTTTCGTATCTGATGGATACTTTTGGCGCTTTAAAGGTTAAAGTACCTAAATTTAATTTTAATGCATATTCAGCGAACATAACTTGTTTTCCTTTTTTGAAGATCATTAGTATTCTGTGATTTAGGAAGTTATAATACCTTATAGCCATTTAACGATACACATAAATTTAAAAAAATATATTAACTGACTAAATTACACTTCCGCGATTCAAATGCAAACCCTTGCCCTTCAACAAAACAACAAATTGAATATTTAAATATATTATTTTATTTTTTAATATAAACGGTATAAATATACCATACACAATAATTACACATCACAGAAAGCAAGCATAATCAAACACTAGTAATAATTTAAACAAAAATAACAATTAACTGTGGCATTTGATCATAAAATGACGATAGAAAGTATAAAATTAATACAAGTTCTAGAAGGAGATACAAGTACATACAAAATACTATAAACAAGTACAAGTACAAGTACATCTGCGTACCTATTACTAACTTCATGTAATCTCGGTACCTACAAGCGAATGTTTGAAATACTCCGTCCTATAATTGTTACAATTAAACAGGGTTTTAGAACGAGTAGCTCTTGTAGGTGTATTACATTCAATCAGGTTAATTAAATCAAGGCTGTCTACTTTACCATTTACAATTTTGAACATAAATATGAAATCGGATATAATTCTTCGATCTGAGAGTTTTAATAAATTTATTTTTTTCATGGCGAAGCTTAATGCTAAAACACTATTTTGATTAATGTTTATAACGAATTAGTGTTCATTATAGATACGAAAAAATGTGCTTTAAATAAATTGAAGGTTTTCCTATCGTTGCGCTTGAGTAGAATATAAATAAAAAATAAATTACCCAATAAAAAATATAAATGTAAACTACTAAAAAAATATTTTTTGATAGAAATGTATGAACGCGTAAAGGAAACAACTTTGAAAAATACAGTATTATAGCTAAGATTATTAGTGACAGTTTCAATTGATTAACTTTTTTGCTTTCTTATAAAATCATTTACAAAATAAATGAAAAACAGTTTTATCCCTGAAAACGAACGTTTCTAGACTCCGTTTGTCAAGCGATTTTAATGCCTATTACCTACAATATAAGGTATACCAAGAATGTACACACTTTCGGCTTGTAGCTTCCTTTTAAGTAATAAAAAATTATACTTTCAACGGTAATACCAAGTTTAAAATTAATGGGTCTTAGGAATTTGTGCTAAGTTTTTTTCCATTGAATCTGAATGAATTTTATAATGGGGGTACAAGATTGAGGAGTTATATTCGAATTGACTTCGAACGAAAGATGTATACAAAATTTTCAAGGTTAAACCATACGTGAAGCCTCTGGAGTTTCGAAGAATCAATCCAAGCATTTTCATTCCCTTATTATTAATTGCGTTTATGTGAGATATAAAGTTTAATTTAGAGTCGAAAATGATGCCCAGGTTATTAATTTCTTCGACAGAGGAAAGGGTTGAGTTATTAAGTTCATATGGATAAATAATTGGCTGATTTATTATACGTATGACACTTATTCATTTTAAGATAAAATTTATTAAGAGTACACCAATTAATTATCCTGTATAAGATAGTTTGTAGACAGATACAAAATTCAGCGGTTTTAATTTTTCAGCTAATTGAACAACAAAAAAATGCACAAAATTAGCCTTTCAAAATGCAAAATGTCCGCCGCGTGAACGAGTTTCCAAAATCCAATGCAAAAATTGGCATATAAATATATAATAATTATAGGTTAAACGCCACGCTCGTTATGTTCTACGTATTTATAGATGGCGTTAATTAATTTATTTTATTAAAATACGCTTTTTGCAAGGTATTGCTTTACAATATTAAGACAAATTATTTGTTTGCGCCCGTACATACGCAATATGAATCTGAATAGATAGTTTTGTTTGTTTGAAACCTCAATTCTTTCAAGAAAGGCAAACAAATACAATATTTTATCGATGATTCAATCCAATTCCGTACTATACGTACGGAACGAATAGATTAAGGCTGTTGTTGAAAATATCTCACATTTCTAGTGCTTATGATGATGATGATTGTTAACTAACTAACTAACCATCACGCTGTTTCTCGCAGAGGTAGGCAGAGAGAACGCATCTCCAAACAACTCGGTCTTGGCACACACTTCTTACCTCATTCACATTCGTACATCGGCCCGTCTCAATTATCTGGTTCACTCGATCGTGCCATGTCTTCCTCGGGCATCCCCGACTTCTTCTAACATTCACATTTTCATTATTATTTTTTTGGTTAACTAATGTTTAAGACAAGATTTTTTATGCATCGCACAAAGGGTAACAATTATTTTTATAAGCAATAATTATTAGCCTGAAACACTCATCAAAAAATCTTTTCTTAAACATTAGTTTATCAAAAAAATAATAATCAATATTTGACAAGTTAATAATAATAATAATAATAATATTTGGACAATTTGTATAGCGCCGCTTTTGTGAGATATCACCTCAGGGGCGCTTACTAGTATTTTCACCAAAAAATGTAGACAATTTGTCTCGACGCCATCTAGTGAGAGAGTTAGCACTTACAATGCCTTTCTCATATAAAATAAAGTTGGTTGTTTCAGGTGAAAAAATGTAACAAGCAGTAATTGTTGAATGAAACACTAGTATATATTGAATTATTTCGTGGATAAGAGATAAGCCGCCATGGCTCAGTGGTCAGAGCTGTCGACCGGAAATCGAAAGGACACGGGTTCAAGTCCCGTTGGCGTCATGTATCTTTTATCAGGAGATTTTTCAATGTGGATGAGTGTTTCAGGCTAATAATTATTGCTTATAAAAATAATTATTCACATTTTCATCATATGTTCTTCCTTACACTCCTTTCTTCGCTCATTCATTACTACAATATTACTCATTACGTTTACATCAGTCTTGCATTCTTTGCTAATCTCTACATTTCTCACTCAATCATACATGGTTTTAGCACACGTACGCCTCCGAGATCTCATTTCTACAGCATTCAGTCTAATTTCGTCCATCCTTTGCCTGTTACATGCCTCACTGCCATATATCAGAGTAGTTAGTATACTCCATTGTGGACCTTTACCTTCGCTTCTTTGGGCATATTTTTCTTGGCGCCAACTGCGTTCAGTCCTCCATTAACGGAGTTACCTGCATTTACCCTTCTTTCAATATCTCTGTCAGCCTTCCCATCTCTCTAGAACATTCTTCCCAAATACAAAAACTCATCCACCTGCTCCAAGTATTCATCAGTCATGATTGTTTGTTGATTATAAGAAGTGTGTCTAGGTCACTGAAATCGATTCCAGTGTATTGTGTCCAGAACGTGTTTGACCTCGAACATATTGTCTTTTGAAGGTCCCAGTTGAGTAGGGGACAAACTTCAACTTCTCGATGCACTCGTAACGGTACGGTTTTAAAGGTCAATTTTAATTATTGGATTACTGTACGATGTGTATTGTGCAATCTGCATGCGTAGCAAAATAAACGTATTAAAAATGTTTTTTTATACATTTATAAACTTGATTCTAGTTTTCAGTAGGTTTGTCAAATATACAAATATATAGTCCTGCCATCCTTGCCATTATTAAACTCCATGTGCCGACTAGGAATACAAGACAAAATATAACGATCCATAGACGTAATTAAATCTAATACGCGATCAATTGATTTCGTTGCAGCATTAAGAAATAAAAGTTGACTAATTAACTACCTCTTTTGTATCAAAAAGTACAAGCGGATGACCAATGTATGTTGAAGTTATTATTTAGATTCGATATTGACAATTTATTAGTATTTTTAACATTTACGTAGCCAATAATATTGGTTTGGCTATTAATAGCGTGACTGTACTCGGGTATAAAATCACCGGTAGTTACGCCGATTGACCCCCACAGAAACACATAGTGCAAGGGGGAAATGGTGAATTCATATCCACCGAAATGTTGTACGGTGGGCAAGTACATACTCCCAGCCGATATATTTGCGGTCAGGAGTAAGGCAAGGAGGGTGTATGTCCCCCATTCTATTTAATGTATACATGGACGAGTTGTAAAGTCACCTGGACATCAGAGCAGGCTGTCGTGTTAACAGTATATGTATGAATCATACAAGCTACGCGGACGACATGATCCTCCTAGCTCCGTCGATCAAGGGATCAAGATTACTCCTAAACATTTGTGAAGAATATGGAAAACAGCATAATATGATGTACAACCCGAAGAAGACGGAATTGATTGCTTTCCACCACGGAAAAAGTCAAGATACAAGTAAGATGCTACCCGTATACCTTAACGAGGCAAAAATAAATACATGTTCGAACGTGAAATACTTGGGGCACATTATTAATGAAGACCTATCGAACGATGACGATATCGAACGACAAAGGAGAAGCTTAAGCATAGTGTCTAACATGATTGCCCGCAGATTTTGCAAATGCAGCAATACTGTTAAAAAAATACTGTTCAACGCATTCTGTACTGGCCTGTATACGTGTGAGACATGGTGTCACTACCAAACTTGCTCGATGGAACGACTTCGAATTCAATATAATGACGCCTGTAGAATCATATTTGGATACCAAAGATACAGCAGCGCATCGAAAATGTTCACGGAACTAGGACTGAATGGATTTGCCGGCCTGATGAGACACCGGGTCACTGGAGCCAGGATGCGGCTAATGGCCTCCGCCAACACGTTGGTGACCGCAGCCTACCAGCACCAAGCGCCACTCCTGAGTGAGCGCTGGGCCCAAGCGCGCTCAAGACCACACCCTGCATAGTTGTCCTTATTTGATAATTTATTATATCTATTGTACAAAGAAAATGTATATCTATATGGAACGTGTGGGATTGCACTAACCTCCCCACATTCTGGAATAAAATATTATTATTATTATTATATCACTTTGGTTTTTGCTTTTTGTATATTTTTGTTTTTTCTCCAACTAAAGGGTTAAAAATCCTTTTTCCATGCTTCGGCGCATTTTAAAAGACATTAAATAGCTATTAACCCCCTAGTGAACAATTAAAAAAAATTTAATTATCAAAATCTAAATTCGGACTCAATTTCCTCGAAAACCAAAGATCAAATCTAAAAAAAATGAATTCCTCAAAAGAACAAACGCGCCTCGAATAACAGACGTATGTATGCGTGAGATGTTGCATGAATGTAAATGAAGCAAGGATTGTTTGCCAAGACAAAGATGTGTGGCGAGATGGTTACTAAGTAAGTTTCATCAATAATTATTAATAATTGTGTTTTGAATAAAAAGGATTAATTAAGATCGATGTCCATTTTAATTAGGTCAATGTAAGTCAAGGAGAGAACAAATTGTTAATTGCAGGTATTGGCATTATTATGTGAGATAATTTTTTCTTGTTATTCATGCTTCGTTACATCATTGCAATATTTCTGCAGTCATTATTTTTCAATTCAGTCCAAATGAATTGAAAAGTCAACCCAAAAAAGTAAGTTTTTATAATAACAGATGTATTTTAAAAAAGACGTAATTTGGTTTTTAATTGCAGTGAACTTTTAAACTGTCTTATAGGGATTTATTTTTGGGGTATTATGCCGTGTTGCTCTACCTCCCTTTTTAGCCAACATTTCGGACAGTATTGCATTGTCCGCCATCAGGGCAGATGTGTACTTCGGGGCTAAGCTCAATAGTTCTTGGTATCCGCTAATTGACGGCTACATCAAAACTAAACGCAGAAATTACTTTGGCTGTGTTTGGTAACAATAACTGAATAGCCAGGTACTCCACCACCTTCCCCTTTCCCACCTCCTTCCCCTCCTCCTTCCCCTCCTCATTCAGAAGGTTGGGAGCAGTTAAGACTCTTGTTTGCGGTGTTCATATTAAAAAATGAAATGAAAACATTACAATTATATCTGATTATATATTCTTCGTGTTATAAAATAAAATTATAAAATCTCAATTACGGTTAATTAAGGAAGTTGATAAAGATTTTTTGTGACTAAAGGGGGTTGGGTAGGAGGACGGTGGGGACGTGTACTGTCTAATTCAATAAGTAAATGAACGGAGAAAAATGAGTATTGTTGATTTATTAAAATCCAGTTAAAAACGGGATTGCAGCCCGTTTCCTAATAAACTTTTAGTACATTCATAATAAATCGGAACTCGTGTTCATGCAGCTGCATAATATACAATGACTAAAAGTTCGTGTTTTACTTCAAATCTATTAGGAAACCTTGGTCGTTGAAGAACTACAATCCCGCTTTTAACCGTATTAAAAATATTTTGAAGAGATTCCTAATAAATTAGCAATATTTTATCTCAAGTTTTCTCCGTGTTTTAAAAAATAAAATTAAAACCTGTCCCTGGGGCCCGCTTGGTTGGGGTACTCCAAGGCCTAGGCAGTAGTCCGGCACTAACCGAAACGACTCTTTACTGCTGTTTCTGTCACTAAACTTGCTACGTTTATTATAAAATTAGTAATTTGTGTAAATCAAATTATAGATTTGTAGTTTTGGCAACATTTTCCTTTAAATTTATTTACACCATCTTGTCTAGTGGCATCACCGTTGGTTAAAGTGGAAACACAAAACTAATGATGACTTGTCTTTCAAATGATAAAATACACAATTGGGCAACATCCATCCAGCACGCGAAATAATGATACGTTGCATCAAAATTCTGCTAGATAATGCTTACAATAATCATCAGGAAACATGCGATGATCTCGGCATGAGCAGAGTCGAAACAAGGATTCAAATTTTAAAATGCCATGAAATTGGGTAGCCAGAAAGAGTATTAAATCCAATTTATCGTTCAATATATTCCCGAGGCATCCCCGACGTCTTCTTTTGTTAACTTTAGCTTCGAATCATCTCGTGACGTTAATAATTTCTCGTTCTGTTCATTCTATTGAACCATCTCTCATTCAGTGAGCGGAACACTCATTCACAGTTGATGTTGGTTTCATGAGAACGGAACTTTTGTGTAAATCAAAAAAGATGTTGAATTGCTATCATCATTTTAAAGTCTGCCCCAGGTTTGAACTCCCTTGTGCACCGCACACATTGAACACAGGGAAGATTCGCCTCTGTGTATAAAGGATGAAGATAATATAATGCTGTACCCGGTGATGACTTTCGTCTATTACAAAACAAACATCACAGAACAGTTGTATAATTTGCGGTCAACAACCCAACATGCAACAGACGGTACTTAGATAATGAGTATATACCGACCTATTAGCTAGCTACTGACAGTTGAAAGTATAGACAAAACATTGGCACTTATAGCTTATTTGGGACAAGGCGCCTGCAGTGTTGTTTGAAGTTAAATTATTATAGTGTACGTAAATGCAATGTCTATCTACATGATAACTACATGATTATTTCAACGGCATTTATGTCAGCCTTCCAAAATATCAAATTGACAAACTTCAATCAGTGTTTAATGCAGCAGCACGGAATACCTTCGTAACCTTCACTGGCTCAAGTGCCCTGAAAGAATCCAGTACAAACTGTGCTGGATGGTGTTTAAATCCATCAATGAAATGGCCCCACCCTACATCTCTGAACTATGCTTCTCGGAAAACACTGGTCTGAGGCAGTCAACTCTTAGATCAGCAACATCAGCAGCTGTAGGCAGACTGATAGACCCTAAGCGCAAGCCAAATACTAAGTTTGGTGATCGCGCTTTCGGAGTATCTGGGCCGAAGGCTTGGAATAAACTCCCTCCGGAACTAAATTCCATAACAAGTCCAACAGAATTCAGGTCTAAACTAAAAATTTACCTTTTTAAGCTGAGAGAAAGTCCAGTTATATTCAATTTTCCCATTATGTCCTATATTCTTTATCTAAATTTCGCTAATAAACAATTAGATAATGTAAATTAAGTGTTAATCTCAAGTGACCTACCAGGTAAGTATTGTACTGTATATTATCTCCATAAAAAGTTAGTAATAACATAGATCACTGTAGAAATGTATTATGAGCTTGTACAGCGCCCTTGAGGTGATTTTGCACAAAAACGGCGCTATACAAGTCATCCTATAGCGCTATAAAGTAGAATTCTATGTACCGGATAAATTCACACGACGCCGTATAAATATCGACGGCCTCCGTTGTCGAGGGGTAAAGCTCTCGACTAGCAAGCGGGAGGTCGCGGGTTCAAATCCTAGCGTGCGCAAATATTAGATTAATTTGTGTCATTTCACAAATTACTCATCAAAAATAATAAATAGTATATTTTCGGCACGTTTCAGAGTGGAAGATACTCTCAGTATAGCCATGGTGTAAGACCACCATTAAGAATTGAAATGTTGCTTGAAATGGCTTTGGTCGTGTTAGTTGACCAGATCTGAATAGCCAGGTACTTTTCCACCTTGCTCTTATCCATCTCCTACCCCTCAACCTCACAAAATACCTCAATTGGCTGCAGACGGTTGGGAACAATTGGGATTCTTGTGCAGTTTCACATTAAAAAATCGGATCGATAGGCGTATGCTTTTATACCGATTTTCCTTGCACGGTTGCGCTGTTGATAGCCAGACTGATGTTCTCTCTCAATTCTCTCCACGAATTGACATTCGTAAACGTCAGACGGCTACCTAAAAGTTAAATATACTAATAAATTGACAATGTCGAATTTAAATATTAACTTTAATAAACATTGGCAGTTCGCATGTACATTCTATAAAGGGAGTTAATTAATGCATGAGGTCATTAGCCATAACAAACAACATTTATTTCTCGAAGCTGGAAGCTGAATTAATTAATAAGCCAGTTATTTTGCATAACGAACAAAATTATTCAAAAAGTTGTGGATATTGACAACTTATCCACACCTTGAAGGCCACGCTAAAAGCAGCGGATTTTGTCTACCGACTGTCGAAATCGCATTCTGACCGTGTTCGCAAATATCGCTATCTGACCAAAGATTTTTTCAATATCGTATTGACATAGGGCTTTATCGTTAAATCTCCAGGCAAGCAGAATGGCAACTTGAATTCACATGCAACCTCTATTTATAGTAAATAAATTAATTATTATTATTTGCAAGTTACTTATAATGTAATTTAATGTACACTATTACAATAGTGCAAAAAATAAAATGTTATTATGTGGGACAGCTGTTTCGCCTTCCGAAGGAATTATCAAGTAAACTTGATAACAATAAATTATTGTTAACTGTAACTTTACACAGGAGGCCGTTTGGAAAATAATTCCCCGTTTTTGTTATTTGGCGCAATTTGCATTTATTGTGTAAATATTACGAATTTCGATTAAAAATTCACGTTACTTAAGCCCCCGCATTCCCAACTTCTACCAATTTATAACCCTTTCTCTTAAAATCTTTAAGTTTTTGAGTTTCAAAAAAATATATGTTATTTTTTAACATAATACTTATACATTTCTTATGCCGAAACGGTAATTATATGCAATTCCGTCATTGGAAAAAAAACGAAAACTAAGCTCTGAAAATTATTAAAAACATGTTTGGTTCTGTTATTTAATATGTAATAGGTATGAAAAATTCGCAGTGTAACTTCAAATGCAAGTAAAGCATTTGTTAAGTGATTTTTGCTCTATTTTAAACGATTCGTGTTTTATTAAATATTTTGTACTATTTTCGCTTTATTATTATCGTTTTTTTTAATGTTAGCGTGCTCCCTCTAACATTCGTATTTACACAACTCCCTTCCAAATATTCTTTAAACGCTTACTATGCGAAATTTGCGCTTTTTGTTTCAAAATTCGCAAAGGGAAACTTTCAGGTCTATATATTAAATCATAAAGTAGCTTCTGGTACTTACTTCAGCTTAGAAAGAGTAAAGTTGCTTGCTCCCGAGATGTCCACGTCCTTCAGGGTGACCTTGTAGCCCTGCGGCCCCGTGCTTAGCGAGATGCTGAGCTGGTCCACCCTGAAGGGTTCCACGCTGGGCATGCTGATTTCCGGAATCCCGGAAGCCAGCCACGGCCTGACGTGCTGCACGGATTCCGTGATGCAAGACAGTAGTTTTGGATCCGAAGAGTGGCATCTCTGCTTGATGTAAGGGGCTGGGAAAATACAAAAAAAAAAAATTAAAAAAAATTTCATCATAACGCGATTTTCTATTCCATCAGAATTCAATTTGGAAAGTGGTAATGAGTACCGCCGCCTCGGAAACCATTCATTGTATAAATCATCACCTTGCACCGCAGTGGGAGAAATGAATTCATACGTTTGTAACTCTTGAACACACTGACCTCCAGATTCCTACCCACCCCTTACACCCTTTTCTTTCCTCTTCTTCCTTTCGTAAAAATGACTCCCCGCACAGTATCCCGAAAGATGAAATAGGTCCAGAGTGGAGCGAATGTAAAAAAAACAGTTTCCAGTTGAAATATTGATTACAGTCCACAATAAAACCACAAATTGATTCGCAGACAAGATTAGGGACTCCAGGTAAAACGTTTTCTTATTTCTCAACAGTGATTTATTGGGGTATTTTATGATAAAATATAGTGTAACCTGACAGCAACATGCCCCATTCTTCATTTACACCAAATTAATTATAACACTCCCCGCGTTCCTTGCGACCCTTTTTACAAATTTACGATGAGATTTTTTCAAATTATTTTTTAAACCTTTTCACGAAATATTTAATTTTTAGTAAAACGATCAATTCTTCTAAATTTAGTTATGAGTATGCTGCGATTGGTGATGCGAACACACTGAGCGCACTAATCACACAGATGCATTGTTTACATACAGCATATTTCAAACGTGTTATTTGACTTACATGATTTAGCCGACAAAATGAGGTAAATATTAAGAAGTTAGATATATGCTCGTATATAAAGTTAATAAAAGCGATGAAAAAAGGTGACACATAACCTAACCTATGTTACCTATATATAGTTATTGTGACATCACTTTTCATTACTGGAGAAGCAGTAGACTTCAAATTATTTAACTTAAAATTTGAAAATTAAAATAAAAAATAGTGATATTATAGACCTCTTTGGGAATTCTCGCATAGATTTTGCTCTGCAGGTAAGTGATAATGAAATACAGTCAAAGAGGGCACCACTATTCTTGTTTGGTCGATTTAAGACTAAAAGATTTAAATATTTTTGTCACAAGAATGTGACAGTACTTTTAGAATTACAATGTTTTAATTCAATTTCATTCAAAATTCTACTCTCTTGAGAGCTGGTCGTGACAGATAATTATTTCATGGTGCGAATGCAAGTGTTATTGTGCTGATTGCCGTCCGCTGCCGAATTTGGGGATTAAGGAATCGCTGCCAAACTCAATGCGAGTGATATATTCGGTGAGTTCTCTGTTTTTTTGTATTTGGTGGCTGGATGATAATTTGTTACATTTCCTGCAGAGTGAATTTTGTAATCAACCCATTTTTCATAGGGAATTAATTATTCCCTGATGGTCTGTGTGGCTTACAAGCCAGATCATCACCAATGACTTTATATAACTTGTTAAATGTGTGTTGAATTGTCATCTTGATGAGTTATGCGTCCACATGGTTCATTATCAATTGTAGAATCATAGATCGTAATAATAACTAAAGACATTATCTAGCTGACGGATATTGTCAATATTGTATTGATATAGGATCTCCTGGTGGGATCCCAACTTTGCCATTAATTTTTTTCTTTCTTTAAAAAAGAAAAAGCTAAAAACCACTGAAATGCAACCTAGTCATATTTCCATTTTATTTGTATGCACCTGTTTATTTTCAGTGAGTTAACTAGTTTATTATTAATTATTAGGTACCTTCAGTTGTGGCTGCATTGACTGTTCACCTGGTTGCAAACATCGCACTTGCAATAGTCCAACGAACCGCTTCAAGGCAAGTGAGACCAGTACCTACTTGGAACCCAAACAGTGGCGTATCAAATCCTTTATGGCCACAGATAAACACCTAAGGCTACATATCGATAGCTTAGCTCACACATGTGTTAAGTACATTCGAATTAAAAACATTTGATTTGAATAGAATGGACACCGAAGAACTAAATACGATAAATTGACAGGTTCAATGAAATACATTATTTAGGTATTACAAATATATTAATAGTACACAACTGCTGACCCTGTACAAATTGCAAGTGCGTTCCACTGTTGAATATGGTAGCCACCTCTAGTCTGAAGCTCCAAAATACCTGAAAAAAATCCTTGACTTTGTGCAAAAACGGGCGGTCTGTTAAATTGATTCCCCCATCTTAACAAACGGATTGCAATCTTCAGAGCACAGACGTTAGGTAGACAATCTTTCTTTGTTCTTCCGGTATTTCTACGGAAGATGCTCCGAGGAAATTATGTCATTGATCCCTTCGGCACCTGTAAATGGTAGGGAAACACAGTAAAAATGCGACCAACAAAGTTGAAATCTGTCGCTTCTTAACGATTTGCCGGCCTCTATGTTTCCTCTCTCCTACAACATGGGTCTTTTAAAGATGTCCATGCTCATTCCTTCCTCTCCTCAAAATGACCCGCCACAGAGTATCCCCAAAGATGACATAGGTCCTGAGAAAATGATGATCCTCAGTGCCTTCTGTATGGAGTTAATGTAAAAAAAGGTTATTCTATTATGTAGCCAGTAAAATCGACAATCAAATTATTTTACTTTATTGTCGAGCCCAATTAAAAGCCTTTGAACCATCGCCGCTGCGCCACTGACTGTGACACACAACTGTTGCAGGTATATGAAGGTGCAACAAGTGCACTAACGAACTAAGACTAGCTTGAGGAAAATGCGTTTGAGGAATTTATTCAGTGAGAGGAAAGTGCGAACGTTTTAAATTTATTGGGTATATATATTTTTTACATTAGCTCTACACAGGAGGCCTTGAGGAAAAACTTGTGGAGGTTCTTTCTATTGGAAGAAAGTTTTGTGAAGGAAAAAGGTATGAGAGGTAGGTACGAACTGGGGGTCAATGTGTCCAGGAGTGAAGGACGTATGAATCCATCCCTCCCACTGTGGTGCAAGGGTCGAGAGAGTCCGGCTGCAGGTCTAAAAGTTTCCTCCAAAACGAAATAATCTTTGATGTGATTTTGATATTTGAAAACAGAGCACAAAGCATGTGAATATACGACGAGGACACGACGATTACACCTTCTACGAATACGAATGTTGACTTGCGAAAATTTACAATGCAACAAATCATCTTCTTTCCAATGTGGGTAAGGCTGTTTTTAAGGAAGGAAATGGATAGTAGATATGATAGAGTATTAGGGGAAAAATGGTAGGTATTATCCAAAACTGTTTCAGTACTTAACATTCCCTCAACTAGTCTCTTCCGATTCTGCCCGCCGAGACCTAGACAAAACACACCCTATGAACTTGGGCACTCCTCCTAAGTCACCAAAAGTAGTATCCAACCACTTGGGATGACCTAAAGATAGATCAATTGACAATTCAAAAAACCTTTACTACCTTTAATTATAAGCAATTTAATTTTATATCAACGATACTATAAACAATAATAATTGCATATTCTAAATACAAGCATAAGAATAATATATTTTTTAAAATAACAATTAAGTATAACATTAATACAAGTTCTAGAACAGTGGGGAATGAGCACCCGCGGCCCGCGAGATAATTGTAATTGTTAAAAAAAATAATCCTGCCCTACCTACTGCGATAATATAATAAAAATTAAATTTAAACAATAAATATCGTTAAGAATTTTTTTTATATTGGTGCCCTTTTTTACTCATTTAAAGTACTCTCTTGCGTGTTTAAATCGCACTTTATAGAACGCGCGTTTTTTAAAGTTACCATGGCAACATCAACAAATCAACAAAATGTGAAGTCTAAATGTCAACTTTTAACTATAAATCTGACAGGAATATTTTAAACGTCAAATAAAACATTGCAAATTAATATTTGTTTTTTCATTTCCATGACAACAAGATATTGTGATGTCACATCACGAATTCATTAATAGTTCTTATTTCCAAATTTTCAATAATAATATCAATATTTATGTTTTCAAAGTGTACCAATAAAAAAAAATAGCGTAAAGTATTCGTGGATAACTGGTCTTTAAAACACTTGCTTTATTTCGAGCACTCGGCTACGCCGTCGTGCTCGAATAATCGCGCGTGTTTTAAAGACCTGTTTATCCACTTATACTTTAATATACTATTAATTTACAAACGAAAAATTTGTGCTCCAACGTAAATTTAAATTTACGCCCACTAAAATGCGTTTTTTAATCACTTCAAGTACAAGTCGCTATCCGGGTCTGTCTGTTTGTGCGCTTAGTTCTTCTAAATACGGAACGGATTTTGATAGGGTTTTCAATATCATTTCGAGAATTTCTGCCGAAAGGTGTACATATATAATACATGCATATTATATTTATAGAAAGTAGAGAAAATTCGATGTAGTATAATGAAGTCGTAAAAATATATTTTCGTGCACTACATTGTTAACGCTGGCTAAACCTTATGAGATATATCAAACCAATGTACTACGGAATTTTATATCTTAAAAAGGCCTACAGAAAAGTAGGCGATGGTATATGTCTATCTCATAAGGCTAACCACTTGCAACGCTGAGTACATGTCTGCTAGTCAAATATAAATTTTAATTTGTATGAAAAATCGAACAAGAATTCACTTCTACAATCATATTATTCTTTCATAGTTTACAATATCTCCCTTTTTGTTTTAGCATCTTTCAACTAATGCAATTGTGGTGTTACAGAGCAGACGGATTATATTTAACTTTCACCGCTTCCTCTTCCGTTTTCTCGAACTGTCTTCCGGATATGTTATATACTACCTACCTAAAACCTGCAACTCTACTACCAATAATAATATATAATAACACCTACATCTTCCGGCAAACCTTTGCTATCGTGTCTGCAGTATTTATTTGAAAGCGAGCGTTTTGCAATATGCGTTGGCATAACAAATGAATTATTTAAATTGTGCGTTTAACGACACAATATAATATTGTATTATTACAGCGCGCAGCGGTTAGAATGCATCAACATGCATATAAAATTTTGAACGTTGTGATGAAGATTTTATTTAGTAATTTATTTATTTATCTATTCGCCCAGAGGGCTTTTACATGTAGGCAGTACAATTTTGATGACAGCAAAATTTGAAACATGAGAAAGAAATAATAAAAATAAAATTACATTAAAAAATAATATATGCAAGAAACAAAATTAAAAATAACAATTTTTTTATAAATTTAATTTAGATTAAATTTGATAATATTATTATTAAGTTCTGCAAGTGTTTTAGTTTTTTATTATTGTGACAGCTGTTTCGGCTTACAAGGCCATTTTCAAACTGTGGTTAGTCCACATTGAGACGACGTTTTTATACTATTTCAAATTTAAATTTTGAAGGTGCATACATTGATTTTGAAGGTGCATACAATCAATGTATGCACCTTCAAAATTTAAATTTGAAATAGTATAAAAACGTCGTCTCAATGTGGACTAACCACAGTTTGAAAATGGCCTTGTAAGCCGAAACAGCTGTCACAATAATAAAAAACTAAAACACTTGCAGAACTTAATAATAATATTATCAAATTTAATCTAAATTAAATTTATAAAAAAATTAAATGGAGTTCTACGAATTAAACACAAAAACAATAAATAAAAATAACAAGAACATAAATTAAAAAATACATCGATTTGACTGGTTTACAAAAATACAACTTCTGTTTAAGAATAGTGTTGGAATAAATCTTTTACGTGATCCACAAAATTCGCAAAGTTAATATTAAATATATCGACATTCGACATCATCTTAGTATTGGTTTCCCATAGTGTTCCCACCGTTAAGAATGTAATTGCGCTTATGTGTGTTGCAGTGGAATAGTGTATTTTGTCGTGTTGTTATTGTAGGTATTCGTAAGTTTATGAGTTGCAGAAGTTCGCAACAGTCGAATTTAGAGTTTAGAATTTTTAATAAAAAAGTTGTTAATTTTACGCCTGTCTTCCAATGTGTGTATTTTTAGAGTATTTAATAAGAAATGATATTGTAAGTCTTCTAATGGGATATTTAATTTAAAATTCGCTCAATATTATTAATGTGAATTTTGTAAGAGGGAGACCAAACTACTGAGTTATATTCAATTATGCTTCTAACTAGAGATATGTATAACAGTTTAATGGCTTGTATGGAGTTAAAGTTATTAGTTGTTCTTAATACGAAGCCTAGTGTTTTCATGCCTTTGCTTACAATTTGGTGGATATGATTGGCGAAACTTAGTTTTTCATACAAATTAATTCCGTGCTCTCTCATTACCGTGACTCTTTCTAAAGCTGTATCGTTAATCGAATATTCAAATAAAACAGGATTTTTATTTCTGCAGAAAGTCAAGGTTAAAGCAATGTTATTGTATTGAACCAAAGTGCAAAAATACATCCAAGACAGCACCTGATAAACATTTTACCGGTGTTAAAAAAACCTACGAAATAAATTATGTGACTGTGGACCTTATAGACCATAGATATATTACTCACGCAGACTGGTTGTGATGTCGAAACGCGTCAGAATCAGTAGATTCGCATTGTCTTGCCAACCAAAAGGTCTATTTTAATGAGATGGTGTTATATTCGTTTTTAAATGACGATTTATAAATTCTACGTGCAATGATATATAATATTTTTTTTTAGCCATAATATTTTTCACTGGAGTTCCTTACTGTAATTATGAACAGAAAATCTGTCTTTCTAAAGCAGAGAGTGTTCTCGAGCGGTGAGCTAATATAGTCTTAATAAGTTTGCGCAGATTTGATGAAAATATCTGTAGCACAGATGTAATGCAGCCCTCGGGCCTCTGACATTATATTTATTAGAGATTCTGTCAGAAAGTTAGAGAATTTGTGTGTATATCTGTTTCACAATAAAATTAAAATAAATAAGATATTCAATGAAAAAATTCTCTGTTTAAACCACATTATTTGAGTTGTGCACGTCAACCGGTTTCTGTTAATCTCAACCTTCATCAGGACAATATACATATAAACTGAATTACAGTACAGAGAAAGATTGCAAGGAAAACAAAACTGAAAACTTAACTCAAATAATGTAGTTTTAAACAAAGAACTTTTTCATTTGTGTAAAACAAAAAAAGAAAGAACTTTTTACATTTATATAATGGAAAGCAACGAAGTGTTTGTTTTCTTCGATCATATATATAGTATATGGCACATGTATACGAATTATGCAGTGCGTTTATCACTAAAGCTATCAGCAAAGCAGTTTTACCAGTAAGAATAAGTATGTCTTCGAGTTCAATGTCACGAAGTAAGTTAATTTGTTTATTTAACCTTCGGAATTATTTTATCACGTAAAATAATAAGATAGAATTCTTTTGTGCGGATGGGAATCTACGTGATCTCATTTTCTGGGGATGGGAGTCTGCGTGATCTCATTTTGTGGGATGGGAGTATACGTGATCTCATTTTGTGGGGATGGGAGTATACTTGATCTCATTTTATGGGGATGGGAGTATATGTGATCTCATTTTGTGGGGATGGGAGTCTGCGTGATATCATTTTATGAGGATGGGAGTATATGTTATCTCATTTTGTCGGGATGGGAGTCTGCGTGATATCATTTTATGAGGATGGGAGTATATGTGATCTCATTTTGTGGGGATGGGAGTCTACGTGATATCATTTTATGGGGATGGGAGTATAAGAGATTTCATTTTGGGTGATGGGAGTCTGCGTGATCTCATTTTCTGGGGATGGGAGAATACCTGATCCCATTTTGTGGGGGTGGGAGTCTGCGTGATATCATTTTGTGGGGATGGGAGTCTGTGTGATTTCATTTTATGGGGATGGGAGTCTACCTGATCTCATTTTATGGGGATGGGGGTATACGTGATTTCATTTTGTGGGGATGGGAGTCTGCGTGATCTCATTTTATGGGGATGGGAGTCTGCGTGATCTCATTTTGTGGG
Source organism: Hesperophylax consimilis (assembly GCF_061612785.1). Classification (NCBI taxonomy): domain Eukaryota; kingdom Metazoa; phylum Arthropoda; class Insecta; order Trichoptera; family Limnephilidae; genus Hesperophylax; species Hesperophylax consimilis. The sequence continues at coordinate 1,188,378 of NC_142861.1, read as the reverse complement.
GATGGGAGTATGCGTGATCTCATTTTCTGGGGATGGGAATACTCCCAAGAATTGGCATAGAGAAAAGAGATTGTTGCACCACCCGCCGTGAGTCCCCGAACCCGTCACACCCGAGAACCGATCATTGATCGGGTGCTTTCGTTTGACGTATATAGGTAGGTAATGTGTATTTTAGGCAGACCGTGGCTACTATTTTTCTTTGTCGGCTGCACAAAGAAAACTTACTGCAGTAAATTTTGACAATTTATTAAAAATATGGTATCATTTTTCTTATCCCTGTTGAAAACGGGACTGCAGGCTTTTGACGAATGAATTTACAGATCTTCAGGTGTATATCTCCTAGTTATACACCTGATCTCATTTTCTGGGGATGGGAGTATACCTGATCTCATTTTGTGGGGGTGGGAGTCTGCGTGATATCATTTTGTGGGGATGGGAGTCTGTGAGATTTCATTTTATGGGGATGGGAGTCTACCTGATCTCATTTTATGGGGATGGGAGTATACGTGATCTCATTTTGTGGGGATGGGAGTCTGCGTGATTTCATTTTCTGGGGATGGGAGTTCCTATACCTGATCTCATTTTGTGGGGATGGGAGTCTGCGTGATCTCATTTTCTGGGGATGGGAGTATACCTGACCACATATTGTGGGGGTGGGAGTCTGCGTGATATCATTTTGTGGGGATGGGAGTCTGTGTGATTTCATTTTATGGGGATGGAAGTCTACCTGATCTCATTTTGTGGGGATGGGAATCTGCGTGATATAATTATGTGGGGATGGGTGTCTGTGTGTTCTCATTTTGTGGGGATAGGAGTCTGCGTGATGTCATTTTGTGGGGATGGGAGTCTGTGTAATATAATTTTGTGGGGATGGGTGTCTGCGTGATTTCATTTTGTGGGGATAAGAGTCTGGATTCGTGATCTCATTTTACTTTTTGAAAACCTGTTAGTAATATCGAGAAAAATAAAAATATATTCACGGAGCGAAAATAAAATTTCAACCATTTAACGAAACTTCATGGATTTTAATATTTTATTTTTCTTTCACAATAAAAAAATAAATGTAATATAATAAAATCAAACTAAATTTGCATCTCCACGTTTCTAATTCGGCCTTAAATACGGGCCTCAGATACCTTTCCACAGAATTCAGTCTAGTCCTGGGTCGCTCGTGATCTACCCGATCATTGTAACCCGATCATGAACCACCAATGATCGATCAGGTTACTTAAAAAAACATTCAATCGTCAGCATCCATGTCCCGTAATATGTGCCGGTGTGGCGAGCGACCATATATATATAAATTTTACAGACCGGCGATCACAAATCTCACCCCAGAACACGAAGAAAAACGAAGAAGGCTGATTTGTTGAAATCCTTTTAAAACATAATTTCAATGCATTTTCTTATAAAAAATCAGTCCATTCAGAATAATATGTCGGAATATGTGTTCATGCAGGTATCTTTTTCCTAGTAAATATAATGACGAAATGCCACAATATTAGAATTTTTAAGAACACATGTTCCGCCGTCCTCACAACACTTCGCGTTTTACTGAAATTTTGTTAGGAGATCTGTAAATTCATTCGTTAAAAGCCTGCAGTCCCGTTTTCAACAGGGATAAGAAAAATGATACCATATTTTTAATAAATTGTCAAAATTTACTGCAGTAAGTTTTCTTTGTACAGCCGACAAAGAAAAATAGTAGCCACGGTCTACCTAAAATACACATTACCTACCTATATACGTCAAACGAAAGCACCCGATCAATGATCGGGTCTCGGGTGTGACGGGTTCGGGGACTCACGGCGGGTGGTGCAACAATCTCTTTTCTCTATGCCAATTTTTTATACGTGTAACATGGATTTACAACCCGATAAAAGAGCGGGTAAGTACTCTCTAACCGATCACTTCGCCTGTGGGTCGATCGTGATCGACCCAGCTCTAATTCAGTCTACTTTGATTCTTCCTCTACCACTTCCATGCCGCAATATGTCTCAGGGATGTTACTTTTAAATATTTTTTGCAGAATTTATTTATTTATTCATTTATTAACGGACATCGTCCAAATTACAAAATAATAACACGAATACAGTAAAATGAAAAATACAGGAGTAGACAAAGATACATGAAAGTAAAGACTTAAGGCAGATATAATATAAGAAAATAACGTGAGAAGTCGAATCAAGTCAAGACTACGCCGTGGGTCAGGACCACAGGACACTTTTAATATTCCGTCACTTGTTTAGCGACTGGCAAAAATCATTCAGACTTATCCCAAAAAAGTTAAGGTTTTGACTTGAGTTGACCAGTCTACACATTCTGGACAGTGGTGAATAATATCCAAAATTTGTCGAATGATGGTTGAGGAAGAGCAGTTCATTATTTCTCAGTCTTTGCGAGGGGATATTGAAGGGAATGAATTGCAGTAGAGTAGGTGAATCAATAATACCATTTATAATTTTGAAAAAGCAAATGAGGTAGAAAGAATGACAATAGTATATAAAAATAGAAGCCAAAATTCAAGCTGATTGGGATTGAAGGTGTTTAAATGTGTTACATCACATACAAAAAACTATTTCTTAACTAAGCGAGCATCAATCAAAAATTTAAATAAAAAATATAATCTTTTTCAACACATCATTTTCAATACGTTTTTTTGTAATCACGTATTCTCATAGACTCATCTATCTATTGTCCATCTCATTAATAATTCTCATCACAATTTGGAGCGGAGAAGTAAAAATATTTTACTGGTAATTCTTACACTTTGGGTTTTTTGTTTCCTGAGAAGATGAATGACTTCCTATAGAAATAATTGTAGTTGAAAAACGACGTGTCAACTGTTGTTATGAATGGTACAATAGAAAATATATTCAAAATAACTTTAATGAAGAGTAAAAAAAGCAATGACTGACTAATTTTGTTATGCAAAGTTTTCGAAGAGTGTGCTCTGTAATACCCGTATAATGTATGACATAGATACTTATATGTATGAGATTTCAAGCGGTTTAGGCTTAGGTTTTTTAAAAATTCACCGTCTCTTCTTCTCCCCACTCTTCGCTAATCCCTAGACACGCCTCCACCCCCACTTCAACATATGTTCAACCATTACATTTTAATTTTTTTTTAAACAAATTAATTTTGTTTAATTTATTTATAATGCATGATTGCAATCATAAAAAAAGTATTTGAAAAAGGGTTCATATAATATTTTTTTATGTGAGAAACACACTAGAGTCCCAACTGCCCTTAACCGTCTAGATTCAGTGAGACCACGCCATCCCTAATTGGGATGTGTTGTGAGGCTGAATGTAGTCGGAGGGGAAAGAGGTGGAGAAGATAAAGGTTGCGATGTACCTGGCTATCCAGATCTGGTCACCAAACACGGCTAAAGCCATTTCAAGCAACTATTCCATATATTTCTAAATGGTGGTCTTTCACTAGGGCGATACTAAGAGTATCTTCCACTTCATTATGAAAAACTAAAAATGAATCAAATAAAATTTGCTTTTACAGAACTTGAACCCGCGACCTCCTGATTTGCTGTCGAGAGCCTTACCCTTTGACCACGGAGACCGTCAATTAACCTTTTGTCGCTTATAATGGCAAATTGAGACGTTAATAAATCAAAAGCTCTCAGTTTTAATACTTTTGTATGTAAATGAAAAGCAGTTTTTTTTTTACTTTTCTAATATAAAAATATCAAAGGTTTTAATAAGTTTTTGTAAATCTAGAATAAATTAACTTGATCTGAAAAATTGTCACTTCGCTTGGTCGATTCCTCTCGACACATTTTATTAACCAAACAGATTAAACTCTGGCAACAAGAAATTTATTCAATTGATCGAGAAGATTAACTTCATTAAAATTCGAACATAACCGGATATTAATTAGTAACAATAATTTTTCCTCATTTTATTTCTAAATATTATTTTAAAAATAGTTTTATAAAAACTTGTTCGTAAACCTTGATTTTTTTACGATTTAGCTGTAGTAACCTTGGCATTGTTTGTAGTATTAAATCAACGCTAAAAATGTATTGACCAGTGACGTTTATTATGATGTACTGTCATACTTAAGTTTGAGATTTGTGATTGAGCGCTTTGTGCGTAATGTTTGCAAGACACAATTGTGTAATTTCATCATTCTTGTTATTAACCTTTTGTTGCTTTATGTCAAATCACTATTTTGATTAATATTTATAACGAATTGGTGTACATTATTTATACCAAAAAAATATGCTTTAGATAAATTGAAGGTTTTCCTAGCGCTTCATTTGAGTAGAATACAAATAAAAAAATAAATTACTCAATAAAAAATATAAATGCAAACTAATAAAAAATATATTTTTTCAGTAGAAATTTATGAACGCATAAAGGAAACAACTTTTAAAAAATACAGTATTGTAGCTAAAATTACCTGTGACAGTTTCACTTGATTAACTTTTTTGCTTTCTTATGAAATTATTTACAAAATAAATAAAAACCATTTATTTGCTTGAAATCGAACGTTTTTAGACTCCGTTTGTCAAGCAATTTTAATGTCTATTACCTAAGATATAAGGTTTACCAAGAATATACACATTTTTGGCATGTACCTTCCTCTTAAGTTAAATATACGTACCTCTCTAACCTAACCTAACCTAGCTACACACTTAATAAAAAAAAGTAATATGTCTTTTGTAACTTACCACAGGAGCCCGATATTTACGATACAGGTACATAATATATAATTATACAATATATAAGACAGTTACAAAAAATCCCACAAAGGAGAAGTCTGTGCGTGGGCATTATAAATTATGTATACAAAACAGTGGTTAAATAAAGAAAAACATATAGTACCTATAGATAGATGAATGTGATTTTACTGGAGTTTAATGAAAACAGTTGAATAGAAGCTAAAGTAATTTAAAAAGTTTTTTTACTGTAGTCGGTAATGGCATATTTTAGACATCATAGGCGTAGTAAAAATTATAGGTTTTGGAACATGTTGATGGAATTCGGCAAGGAATTAAACAATTTTGGGTCAATATAGTTAATGTGTCTTTGGGCCAGCCTGGTTTTGCAGTGGGACACTGTGTACACGCAAAAGTTGTGTCTCTGGGAAGAACGATTTGGCTTATTACAGAAATTATAAGGACATTGGACACAGTAGATCCGCCTTAGTTCCATAATGTCAGATTCCTGAAACAATTGATCGGCGGGATATGTCTTGGTCTTCTGGTGCATTATCTTAATGATAGACTTCTGAATAATTTCTAGAGGTTTCACATGGTTATTGTTTGTTCCTCCCCAGGCGATTATTCCGTACGAAATGGATGTAAGCACCAATGCATCATAAACAGGCCTCATAATTCTTATGTTAACAATATTGCTCAGGCGTTTGAATATGTAAATTAGGTGCCTCAGTTTATTGACAGTTTTGTGCAATATTGTAAGTCCATTTGAGTTGACAGTCAATAGATTAGTAATACTTTAAAGCCAATGAATTAACGTATATTTCATAATTTATCTCAAGTTTATTGGTTTTATAGAAAAATAAATAAAAAATCATTAAATCACAAACGCGTGAAATTTTTCTGATTGTTATCAACAATGTTTTAAAATGTATTTAAAGTTCAATAGAATTAAAAACGACGTTTAAAAAGAATATTTACTATTTTTTTTATTTTTTTTTTATTAAATGGGGAAGTACCTGGCTATTCAGATCTCGTCACCAAACACGATCAAAGCCTTTTAAAGCAACGCTTCAATCCTGAATGGCGGTCTTACACCAGGGCGATACTGGGAATATCTTCCACTCTTGAACGTGCCGCAAATACACTAAACACAAACAAATAAAATTTACTTACGCACGTCGGGATTTGAACCCGCAATCTCTGGTTTGCTAGACGAGAGTCTAAACCCTCGTCAACGAAGGCCGTCAAACATACTTGTCAATCTTAAACATTATTGCCCGATATTAACAATATACAAATTAAAACAATTAAATAATATATAATGATGCAAACATTTCAATGAATACATTATTTCTAATTGAACTCAACCTAACCTAACCTAACCTGACAGGTAATTGCTGTGATAAAATGATATTATGGGCAACGAGCAATTAGGAATAAAGGTATTAATTACTATTGAGATCTCATCTTCCGACTGACAAGTCATTTTAAAAATGTCACCTGAACCGGAATTATGTAATATTAGCATTATAAATATTAATGTATCAATAATAACGTCATTATTATAGTAATTTTATTGATTAGGAAAATGTGTTAGTTAATATGATAAGTGGCAATTGATGATTAATTTAATTTGTTATCTCATTTAGCAACAATCAAGAAAAGACTCCAATGAAACATGCATTATGAAGACAGGGAATAACTCACATGATATCATCGAAATCATTGTATCTCCCCTACTTTCATGGTTAGAAATACGATCTAAATGGCATTAGAAAGAGAAAACACCACGCTTTACAATTAAATCCAGAAGAATTAAAATGTACACCACTATGAAACTAAAGGTTCCCACCGCAATTTGAGAAAAAAATATTAAACTTTATGAATTTTTTAATATTTATATTTGTATGAACCAAAAGTGAAGTAGGAATAATATTTAAAATATTTTTGTCTAGTAAAATATCTTTTTTTTTAATAATTCAAATAAGTCAAAAACAAATTAACGAATTTACATTGTAAATTATGGCGAGCCACAAAGTTAATGCTTTCTACAAATATAAAAAAAGACGTAGGTTAAATTTTTTTTTTCGATTTCAAAATTTGAATATTAAAAAATTATATATTTATTTTTTAATTACACAATATAAAAGCTTATTATTTCGCCTTTCAAAAACAGTTTTTAGTTTTTATATACGGACATCAATATCCAATATATATTTTGATTTTAAATATAAAGTTAGTGGAGAGCCAAAGATTTTATTTTTCGTCGAAAGTGAAAAATTAAAAATTAAAAATCAAAAATTCACCGGAGAAAATTTTTTTTCTCCAAATAATGTCAGGAATCACTGGTTAAATAAAGTCAAACTTTGTATATGCTTCTATATATAATACACCGTATTGTATTTGTATTAATTATGTTTTTTTCTCTGTGTCATGCACTAAATCAAGTAAAATGAAAAACCTGCATCAGGCCGATGATCATTAATCGATTACACGATTTATACGCTTATTATAAATGTTTATTGCAGCATGCAATATTACAAACACGATCAAACTGAAATGTTAACCAACCAAATCAGTCAGCTAAAGAATAAACAATAACCGACAGAGGGACACTTTGTTTAATTCACTTTTCATGGAATTCAATAGAAAACCAAATTTCGCTTTTTTTTAATTTATTCTATGCACTTCCTGCCTAACTAATAAACGTGTTCTAAATTGTACACAACTGATAAACAGTCATTTACCATACATTAACGTCTATTTAACAGCGTGTCAAATTTAAAACAAATTTATTGCTAGGCTCTAAGGCATTTAAAAAGGGGAGGGTTGAACATTCCTCCCCAGGGACTGACTGTTTACTGCTGTCAACTGGAAAAATGCATTTTAATATTTTTTTTTAAATTTGCCTGAGGATTGAACTTTTCTCCCCAAGCAAATGAAGTCAACAGCGCTAATAAAGTCAAATTCCGTTGAGTGGAACCGAAATTTATTGCGAATCATCCAATTTCAGAGAAATGAGTGTGATTGCCACTAAATGTTAATAGGATGCATTGTCATCAACAAAGAGGCTACACGGCGAGTTTCAGCTCGATTGGATGTCGTGAAGTGTGCTGACATTATAATAGTACAATTACATCGTAAGTTCCTGTTACGGAGTGGTTCCTGTTATGGAGTATATTTTTTTCCACTCAATAAGCAATTTATTTGATAGCTTATTAAATTCCGCTCCGTCGTATCTAGCCTCTGTGCTTTTTTATCACATTTTATTACTAATATATGATAAATGAAAATTTACATAAATTGATTTAATTTACCAATAATATAAATGAATATGACGTGACTAACAATATCATTATTCAAATTTTATATTGAAACTCAATTAGCTTTTTTTTGTGCAATGTGAAAAAATTGTACATTTGCAATTCAGGCGATATTGTAAAAAAATCGTATATAAAGGGTGTATCGGCACGTACCCGACAAACTTTAACCAGCTATTCCTTAGCACATTTGGAGTAAAACATGTTATGGGCACTTTGCTGTCCGGTAACATTTTTTTAATAAAAAATTTATCATTCATATTTTCACCACATGTCACTACTGTTTTATTCTTTGTCAAAGTTTGAAAACCCATCTGGCAATATTTTATTCGAGTTTCGTTGAATAATATACGTACGTACCTACATTGGCGCGCTTTTACAATCACAACGAAATGGCATGGCACCATTCGTCTCATTTTTAACTATTATTATTTAGTGTGTATGAAAGAGCGAAGACGCTTTTTGACACACTTGCTAATAACAACTGTTGAACACGAGAAACAATGCCAATGACAGTGACGTAGTGTGGATTTTTTTATAATTTTTTGTTTTAATTGAAAAAAAATGTTACCGGACAGCAAAGTGCCCATTACATTTTTTACTCCAAATGTGCTAAGTAAAAGCTGGTTAAAGTTTGTCGGGTACGTGCCGATACACCCTGTATATATATACCTTGTTCCAAGCTCATGCCGTAAAACTTTTGTGGTAAATTATTCATGAAAAAATGAATCTCTTAATGTACAAAAACATCAGGCTGCGTATGTTCGTGTTCGCAAACCTTGTAAAGTAGTTTACTGATAACACTGAATATGTCAAAATTGTTCTTATTAGTGCCAGGAGTGTTTAGAGAGCGATTTAAATTGTAAAAGAAGTCGGATACAGTGCCGAATGATACGTTTTTTTAACAGTAACATTGTGGTATACATTAGTGAATGGTATAAGAAGTAGGAGACGCCCGAAAAAGACATTAGAATTAATGAAAAATTGCGAGGTCTAACCTTCCTCTTACTCATTTCCTTTTGTTCTGCCTCACGAAATACCCAAATTTGGTAATTCCATTGTTCCACTGGTATAAAAAATTTGGGACTCTTGTGAGGAATTCACATGAAAAAAGCGCCATTTCCAAAGTTAAAAATAAAATCGAATTTTTTAAGCCTGAATTCCAGATGTCTTATTGATTTGATTTATTGATTGCGCGCACAACGCACGTGAGCCGCCCCAAATTAGCTAGTAAATCAACCCCTCAGGTATTTTTGTGTGCTTTACGGTACAAACTGAATCAGACTCATAATATTCGTTATACATAATTTTGAATTAGGGCAAGATATATGATTTAAGCAGTAAGAGAAAGAGGCAACACTACACTATTGTTTTATTATCAAATAATTTATCAAAATTTCTCAATTGTTTATAATTTTTTTTACTATGGCGACTATTTAATCATTGTACATACAAAATATGACATTAAATATATGTACAGTAAATTGTATTTCTTAGTCCTCCTCATTAGTGTGACCTGTGCTGAGGCGGTCTAAAGTTATTAATTTCTGTTTTATTAGTTTTCTATGTGGTTTTTAATATTTTTTTTATTAATCTCTTTCAACTATATTTTTATTTTTGATTTATTTATTTATTACACGCCCTAATGGGCTTTTATTTCAAAAGAAATACAAGCATTTTGTATCAGAGTAATAAACACTTAAAAATTAATACAATAAAGAAGAATGTAAACATAATGGCAAAAATGAATCCTCACGAATATAATTGAATTTAAAAGATTCAACAAAACAAAATAGTAGAAGCGGAGAAGTTATATAGGTACATAGGTCTATTTGTGTCTAGAAGAATAAAAGTGATATAAAAGAATATACAACATTTATACTGATTAGTTTTCAAATGAAATATATCACCCAGATCAGAATATTTGTTTCCGAGATTGTGAAGTCTCGGAATCGGAGAATTTTGGTAAGCTAGTGTCCTGGTGTTATTGAAGTAAAAAGGTAAGAAATGTTGGCATGATTTTTTGGGAACATGGATATCGATACATTGAAGTAATTCGGGAGAGTCAATTTTAAAATGTAGCATTCTTTGTAACAGTATTAAATCTGTGCTTATTCTTCTTTCTGAAAGTTTCAATAGAGACATTTTATCCAAGAGGTAATTGTAATTTATGTTTTGTATAGGAATATACTATTTATAAATTATAAACCTTAGAAACTTCCATTGAATCTTTTCAATGTTATCTGAATGAATATTGAAAAATGGAGACCATAACGTAGAGTTATACTCAAGTTGGCATCTGACAAGGGTTTTATATAACATAACAAATGTTTCTAAATAATTAAATTGTAATTATTCAAATTTCCTATTCGCTTTATATCACGGGGAAAGATGTTGTGGAGTTTCATCGCAAAATAAATACAATTTCTTTACTCGAATGTGGTTTTATGACCTGGTATATTTTTATGTCATTGTGATTTGACCTTGTTTGATGAATACGCGGTATTGATTCAGTTTTTTTGAATAGTTTCACTGGTACATTTTTAGCATATATTTGTTGTACGTTTGGTACATAAAAATTATTGAAAATTTCAATCGAAGGCGTTCTTATGGGTACTTTCAGTATGGTCTTTATGATTCCTTTTTGAATTATATTCAGGTTATGTTTATACTTAGATACAGCAGATCTCCAATCCTATAATTCCATATTCAATACGAGAGTGACATTAAGCGTAATAGATTTTTTTCATGTCCTTTTTATTTACCACATTTTTTTTGATTTTTAAAGAAATATATTAGTTTTGAAAGTTTTTCCGCGATACCTTTGATATGTAGGTCCCATCTAAGATTTTCATCAAAACTACCCCGAGATATTTTTGAAGTGAAACTTCTTTACGCGCGTCATGCAATTTCGAGGACCGGAGTAAAACCAACTCATGAACGTCACTATAGGAGCCTAGGTAATATTATATACCTAGTTAAGGTCACTCTCCAAACTCAGCTTCGCCGTCTAGAGGCAGAGCGCCCGACTGTCATCGTGAAGAACCGAGGTTCGATCCCCGCTTTAACTAATTTATTTTTTCTTTTTGTGATTTTTTTAATACGAGGAAAAGTGATAAAATGCTCTCGTGCTGCGACTTTTAGATATTTTGACTATATGATATTTTGGTCGAAATATAGCTTACAAATCGAGCCGGTAGAGTTGCTCGGTATTTTATTAATTATTTTTATTTTGAATCATTAAAATAACTAATAAAGACTGATAAGGCGACTAATTACCCTCGTAGACGTGCGTGACAAGTTTTTTTTAGTAAAAAACACAGCCGTAAGTGAATTTTTCAAAATTTAGAAATGTTTTTCAAATTCAGACTCCATACGGGTATAAGACTGTTACAACACGATAGATCTTTTCCAAAACGGACAAATATACGCAAATATTTTGAAAAACGACAGATATGACTTCACACTGCCGATATATCTTCGATTCGACCCTATATAAAGCGTTAACGAGACGTTATCTGATATTTTATTCGTTTTTATTCATTTGCCGTGTTTGAAAACGATAATTGGCGCAGGACAAGTCAATTGAGGAGTACACGTTGTATACGCGGTTCTCGTCGCGCGAGATACCTCTCCTCGCGGTCTAGAGGCAGAGCGTTCGACACTCGTTATGCAGGACCCGGGTTCGAATCCCATATTTTTATAACTTTTAATTTTTTTATCACATGCTACTTATAAATATGTCAATAGACAGAAAAAAAGAGAGAATGAAATGAAAAGAGAGAGAGAAGAATACTAAAAGTTTCACTTCCGTCGTGCGTAGGCTTGCCACAGACTGTACTTTTTTGCTTTGTGACTTTTCTATAATTGGACATTGACATTAAACATTATTTCTATGGCGTTAGTGTAATTTTAGTTCGCGTGATTTTACTGGATGGCCTCTCATTGAAAATATTATATATTTAGTTTTGCTTATATAAGTAATTTTAAATAGCACGATAAAGTGAAATAACAATAATCTTTAAATTTTTTTCCCGATTAAAATGTTTTTTAGTTGAGTAAGTGATAATTTTTAAGCTAACAATAAAAAAAACAATCGGTAAACGAAAAAAAATCATAGATTTTCAATATTTTTATTTTGATTTTTTTTTTCTAAGTTGCAATTGCAAAGTTAATACATGATGTAGGTATAAAGTATAAAAACAGTTCTCCTAACTAGGGTTTCCTGTTCTGAGGCAGTCTGTAGTTTTTAAACTTTTGTATTTAGTTTCAAGTTTTCTTTACATCGTCTACACAATGTTTGTAAACTGAAAATTATTTTGTTTTCTAAGCCATATTATGTCCATTTGTAACATTAAAACCGAAATAGATATTTATTCTGCTTACCAAAGCAGTAATTCATTTTGTTATGCACTAAAAAAAACAGCAAATCTATTTGAAAATTAATTTCATCCGGATATATTTGTAAATAAATCTTAGTTCGCGATGGGTTAATTTATACGTGAACATTGATGGAAAGGCCCGAATATAATGTATTATTTATGATTGATTTCATACACTTTATTTCTCCCTTTCGACTACTCGGCCCTTCTGAAGGCAACCAATGAAAAAAATATTTAGGAAGACATCTTTAAATAGTATAAAATAAAGTTGCTATCCGCGTCTGTCTGTTTGTGCGCTTAGTTCTTCTAAACAAGGCAATGATTTTGATAGGGTTTTCATTATCATTTAGAAAATTTTTTCAGGAAGGATTATGTATACAAAACATGCATATTACATTTTTGAATAGTATAGAAAAATCGATGTTTTTAATCAAGTCGTAAAAAAATATTTTCGCGCGCTTACATTGCTAACGCTGCCTAAACCTTATGAGATACATCAAAATAATTTACTACGAAATTGTATATCTTAAAAAGAGCTACAGAAAAATACATGATGTTATATGTCTATCTCTTAAGGATAACCCCCAGAAACGCCGGGTACGCGTCAGCTATTATTTTACTAAATTGAGATTAACACAAAAGCGAATAATCCTAAACCTAACAACTGCATGAGTTTTCTCTTTTTTGACATTGAACGAAGTGTTAGTTTACTACGTGATATTGATGTTAAAATGAACGTATACTGATAAAATTAACACGTTCAAAATGTATATTTGAATAAGCACGTTTACATGGATTTGAAATCATAATAAACATGAATCATTAATGCGGAATTTGACACAGATAAACATTTTTCATGTGATTACCGTATAAATAGTAAATGGTAATGCTTTACAAGATAATTTTAGCAATTTTATTTATTAAAATATTAATTTTAGATTTCCTTTAAAATCTACACGATCTTCGGACACATTTTATATTCCTTAGAGCTAACTAGCTAACCGTCACGCCATTTCCCCGCAGGGGTAGGCAGAGAGGATGGACCGCCAAACAACTCGGTCTTGGCACACACTTCTTGCCTCATTCACATTCATACATCGCATCATACATACTCTTCTATTTGTTTGACTCTTGACATGGCCCGACTCAAGTATCTTGATGCCATGTCTTCCTCGGGTGTCCCCGACATTTGCTACCATTCACATTTGCGTAGTATATTCTCCTTACACTCCTTTCCAACAGCAATACTAATTATCTTGCAAATGTATTTAAAAGAAGAAACTGTAGCACGTTTAATAGATTATTCTCAGATATCGATCTGGTTAATAAGAACCTCATTAAATTCATAACATTCAAAATAAAATGTCAGAAAACTTATTATTTTATTGAGATTTCCTTTTTTTCCTGTTTTATTTTCAGTTTGAATTGAATAAAATAAGTTTGAATAACAAAATGACATGAAATGCGTTATTAAACAACAGCTGTTTGGGTTGAATAAAATCACTTTATCTCATTGTTATTATTGATGTTCCGTGTTCAAATGTAATCCCAGAGAATATTTAAAAATGATACACTTGCATTTTATCAGAATTACGTATTTTTCTATTTTTAATTTAGTCTTAAATATTAAATGTCATTATTTTATTGATCAATGACGTAAAATTCCTTACGCTATAAAATATGAAATGTACAAAGATTGTTTATGACGCAAATAAATAAAATAGGATGGCCAACAGTTGCCATAAGTCAATGGAACAATTTTTTATTTTATTTTTATTTTTTATTAATGTTTTACACACTTAACAAAAATAATGCAAAAAAAATCCCGATAAACTACTTGTGAGCAGTTTGTCTAACGGGTTCTTTACATTATAAATCTTATTATAGTTACATTTTTACAAATTTTAAAAATTAAAAATTTTACAGAATTGAAACAAAAGAAAATTATGAAAACAAAAATAACAATTTTAAAAGTCTTTAGAATAATATATCATTGTAAGCTAATACAAATTAATTCTTTCAGTAAGCCAAGTCTTCAGTAAGTTCACCAATTGTTTGTTTTGGGTACAGTTTGTAATTTCAGCAGGTAACATTTTAAAACAACTGGGAATCATATAGTTTAACGTTCTTTGTCCATATTTATTTGTATGCTTAGGTACAATAAGTCCTACATTAAAGTTAAAACGAGCATGATGTTTGTGTTCTAGCCTGTTTATATATAAAGGGTTATTTATTATGTTGTGAAATAGCTTTGGTCGTACTTAGTGACATATCTGAATAGCTACATACTTCTCAACCTTTATCTTTCCCATCTCCTTGCTCTCTTCACCCGTTATTCCCACAACACACTCTGATAAAAAGGTTGACTAAATTAAATACCTCTAAATTCACAAAATAGAGATTACGATGGTCTTACATCTTTCGTAATGGTTATAAAACAAGTGAAACTTATAATAATATCAAAATAATATATTTAAGCGTAGTTAAAAATATAATTCAAGTATTTTAATATGTAAATCTAATAATAAAATCACGTAATATTTATAGTTTTAAAGTTACAAAAATTACTAAAAAACATATTTCTGTCTTTTTACCCTTGAAGGGTGTTTTAAGCCATAATTTTAAATTGAATAGAAGGGGAAATTGAATTTATAAATTGATTTAATTTTAATTGGCAAAATTCATAAATTATATACAGGATTGTAGTCGAGTTCATACTTGGAATATATGTGATGTTGAACAGAGCGGAGGAGATTTTAGACAAGGCTCTATGGGAAAATGTTTTTGTATAGAAAAATGACACTATAATTTTAAAAAGTTATTTATTTTATATTGTCTAACTTTTCCATCAAAATAATTGCAACTAACAACAAATTACTAAATTCTCACGAAGTTGCTGAGTTGACTCCCAAACATCCTATATATATTTGGAATATTTACATTTTCCGTATTACGTTAATTTATTTATTATAAAATTAATACAGTTTTGAAAAACTCTGAGATATTTTATGAAAACGAATTTGCATAACAGCTTTTCGTTTTTAAAAAGATTTCTTAAAATATTACATATACCTACCTAAAATATTAATATTTTAACGTTTTACAAAAAGTCACTAATTTTCAGATCATTAAAATTAAAAATTTCCTTGAAAAAGATCACCAGAATTGGATTTTTATAATTTTATAAAATACTGAAAAAACTGGAAATATTATTTTAAACATAAATAAGTAGGTACTCACGTAGTCCATCTTCCGCAGTGGAAACCGCCAAAAGCACAGCCACAAAAACAAAATGCAAATTCGACATTCTAATTTCAAATTCAAAAACGAGGTAAAAAAATGTTTCTAATGTAAAATTTATCTGCGATCTTCTACTGTAGACTCGAGACTTGCTTTCGCGACAGAAACTGAAATGCGATTGCTGAAGTCGGGACATCTCCGTGTACAAGAAAACTTGGATTGCTTCGAGAGTGTGAGAGTGGGGATGACTTGTACTTGGGACTGGGTCGAGTTACTGAATCGTCTGATTGTAAGTTGTAAGTGCATTACTTAATGCATGCAACAGAAACAATAATACAAGAGTACATTTTATTAATTAATTTATTCCTGTTCTCCTATCTCATTTATACAGATTGCACAAATAATAAGTACCATTGTTACATTCCTTTCGTCGTTCATTCACTCTACATGTCTAAACGTCTCTTTTTTAATCTTTCTCATTACGCTTACATCGGCCTTGCATTAATTTTTATAATCTCTTCTTTTCTCACACACGTAAGAAACATTGTGATAAAAAATATTGATAATTTATTAAGAATCTCTTCGAATTGATAGGTATTCTAATAAACGAAAAAAACTTTTTTTTTGACGTGATGTTCATGTTTTGTCATGATTATGAAAATCTTAACATTTCAGGTAAGGGGAATAAGAGAGGGAAGAGTAAAGCTGCATACCTGTATATTCAGATCTGGTTACTAAATTAAGCTAAAGCCATATCAAGAAATGCAGAAATGTGATGTCTTTCCAGTGAAAGAGCATTTTCCACTTCCTGTGATGAAAATATAGAGTATGTTAAGAGACAGAGTATGTTGGACAGTTTGTGTCGGTGTGAGGTATTGGACAATTAATGTCGGGGTGAGGTATTGGACAGTTTGTGTCGGTGTGAGGTATTGGACAATTAGTGTCGGGGTGAGGTATTGGACAGTTTGTATCGGTGTGAGATATTGGACAATTAATGTCGGGGTAAGGTATTGGACAGTTGGTGTCGGGGTGAGAAATTGGACAGTTAGTGTTGGGGTGAGGTATTTGACAGTTAGTGTCGGGGTGAGGTATTGGACAGTTAGTGTCGGGGTGAGGTTTTGGGGGGTTAACCAGTGACACGTGAAAGAATTTTTGTTGCTAAAAAAATTGAAAAAAAACCCAACAAGAAATGTTTCCGGAGACCGAAATTCCATTTGCATTTTTAACTTCAAATACTGTCAGGAATCACTGTTTAAAGCAAGTCAGGTACGTCTCCTAATTTGTATGAAGTTTGACTTGTAGCTTTATATTAAAAACAAAAAAAACATAAGAATCACTACAGTTTGATGTATGTATTTCCAGGAAGCCTCGCTCAATTATATATAAATGCTACCGTTTAAAGTTTTAATCTACCCATGCAATCCTGATTCCTCAGAATAAGATTCTATTTTGTGAAATTATTCATTGTTCGAGAAAAAGCAATCATCCCAAAGCGGCGAGATCAAAAATTCCCGGCGGTAACCAGTAAATGGTGAGAAATTATAAATAAATATAATAAACGAGATAATACCCTAAAATAAAGCCAGAATCTTAACAACGTAAGTGATGCAGCCGTGCACAAAAATGTGTGATGCGCGGCCTTGGTGTATTGGACAGATCTGCGTCGAATTTGCCCTGTCAAATATCTAAAATAAAGTGGGAATCTTAACGACATAACTGATGAATTCATGTAAAAACTATATTCGGCGCGTTGCCCGGCGTAATGGATGGACCTACGATCGACTTTGCCCTAGCAGGCTTAGAAAATTGATCTTTCCGTGGGGTTCATTGTAATTATTTCTGATTAACTTATTACTATAATCTCAAATGTTTCTAGAGGGATACTTCGGGAAGTTACTAATTCATCGTCTAGAAAAATAAAATCTGGTGCTTGCCGCTAATTTTATATTTTGAAAAAGTTTTATAAAATTTTCCAAACGTTTCACATAAAATATTTTTATTGTAAGGTCATGTTTTTATTAATCTTAAATATAAATAACTTACAATTGTAGGAATCCTTCTAGAGACATTTGAGATTTTAGGAATACTTTCGTAAGAAATAATTAAAATGTGAACGTCGAGCAAACCCCCGTTATTAGAGGCTTATGTCGCCTTCAAATTTATTGAACACGTTGTGAAATTTTGCACTCTGTGAAAAGAAAATTAGAGCGAATTTATTCATTTGGGAGGTATTTATAGGTTTTGGGTACCGCCGCCGGGAATTATTTATTGGGTAATCAACATCCCTGCCGTAGGTCACCCCAAGTGGTTCGCTATATTTGGTGACTTAGGACTAACTTCGTGGGGTGAGGTTTGTCTAGGTGTTTGCGGCGGGATAGACTGGTCGAGATAGACTTTTTAACCTCTCCAGCTGGAATATCTCTTTACCCATCGCCTTGCACCGCAATGGGAGGGGTGGATCATACATATTGAACCCAAGATTCCTGTCTACCCCTCAAACCCCTTTTCTTCCCTAGGGTCTTTAGGGTATAATCCCTACCATCCCACACACTTCTTCGGGGCACCACCGGGAGGTCGGCTTAGGGGCGCGTCATCCGGACCCGTCTCAGTCTTTCCAACCACCACTAATCCCCCCACAGGACAGCCAGCTGCGAGGCGCTGAACCACCTTCCTTTTCTTTTTTCTTCTTATATTCTTATGCTTACAGGTCATCTGCTACTCAGTGACCACACGATATTCGTGATGGTTGCTGGAATATGTCCTTTTTTACTTTTCTATTATCATTATTTTTATTTTTTTACACTGTAACAATATGCTTCTCATCTCTTTTTTTTTCATTCCAGGTTGGTGATGCATCTACACTTTATAGTCTTTTCATTTTTTTTCTCTCTTGGTTTTGTCAAATGATTACGAATTCCACGTTCTCCAAAATGTCCATCTTTTTTCTGTTTTGTTGCTGTCTTTCTTAGTTGAGAAGCATTTATTGCTCTGTAGTTACTTACCTGTAAGCGCTCGCATACCGCTTCCTAACACTGTATGCGGGGACATTGAAGGTCTAGATTCTTTCTTATACTATCTAGACGCGTTTACACAAAAAAATTAGATTCTTGCGAGAACTCCGAAGGGGTGACCATAAGTCACCTATACCGGGGTGGGACAGCGGTGGGTCACTTCAAAACCCCTTTTTAGGATTTGTGAAGCTGAAATATTAATAAAATATTTGTCTCAGGATCATGCCTGCCAAAATCAATTTTTAAATTTTATTAAGAAAATATAATTCTCTTTTTGGTAAAGCCTTTAGTAAACTTGAAAAATCATCTGTCAAAAATTAAAAGATTGAATTGATGAAAAAAATAGAAGATAATTGACAAACACTAATTTCCAATATAGAATTATTGATCACTCAATAAAAAAAGAGTTGCATAAATAATGATGATAATAATTGTTATTTACGACAAACACAATATAATCAAATTATAAAAAGGATGATTACGTACTCTTTTTTTATTTCTGGGTTATTAAAATCATTTTGGGACGGCAGGATTAAGAAAACAATAGCTGATAAATGTAGCTTGAAATAAATGGTTTTAGCCGTGTTTGGTGACCAGATCTGTATAGCCAGTTACTTGCTCATCCTATTTTTCTTAATTCATTTTCTCTCTCATAACATACCCTATTAGTTTCATTGGCTCCAGACGGTTGGACTCTTATGCGGCGTACAAAAAATATTTGCACTATTAATTATAATAAAGCAAAATTATTGTTTTAAAAAATAATTATTAACTAACAAATAATTTCCAAAGTTGCCTTTAAAATCATTAAATATTATTTTTTCGTATTGCCTATATTTTATAATTTAAATACAAATAAAAAAATAGCAAATACGCGTACTAGATACATGCTATACCTTTTTATTAAAAATCGGGAATTTCGGTCTCAAATTCAAATTAAATATATATGAAAAAGGGCAACAAACCGTTCCTCTCGACTGTTATATGTATAATTTTTGTGGGCAATACATTTATAATCTTAATGGTTTTGTCAGAGTGCCCCGCCAACAAGCTACACGGAGGACCAAAGCCGGTGAGATGTTTATATTGTAATAGTAGATTAACACGTAATTGAATTTTCAAGGATAAAGCTATAAAGTTTTAGGTAGTCATTATGAAATTAATTTTAATTTAAGGAACTTTTCAAAATAAATTAACTAAAACGGTAAAGGTTGACCAATGCAAATACTTTTCAAAACAACGAACGTACCTTAGTTTATTTAGTTGTAAGTTTTTTTGAAGTGAAACTTCTTTACGCGCGTTATGCAATTTCGAGGACCGGAGTAAAACCAACTCATGACCGTCATCAAAAACCGTGATCATTTCGCTATAGGAGCCTAGCCAATATTATATACCTACTTTCGGTCGCTCTCCAAACTCAGCTTCGCGGTCTAGAGGCAAAGCGCCCGATTGTCGTCGTGAAGAACCGAGGTTCGATCCCCGCTTTAACTATTTTTTTTTTCTTTTTGTGATTTTTTTAATAATAATTTTTTTTAAAGTGATAAAATGCTCTCGTGCTGCGACTTTTAGATATTTTGACTATATGATATTTTGGTCGAATACGTAATAACCGCGGTCTAGAGGCAGAGCGTTCGACACTCGTTATGCAGGACCCGGGTTCGAATCCCATATTTTTATAACTTTAAATTTTTTTTTATCACATGCTACTTATGAATATGTCAATAGACAGAAAAAAGAGAGAATGAAATTAAAAGAGAGAGAGAAGAATACTAAAAGTTTCACTTCCGTCGTGCGTAGACTTGCCACACACTGTATTTTTTTTTAAAATAGATACTTAGATTTTTATGTGATACCACACACGAGTCTCAACTGCCCTTAACCGTCTCGAGCCAGTGCAACTATGGTATCTCTATGTTGAGATCTGGTCACCAAACTCGTCAAAAGCCATTTGCAGCAACATTTTAATTCTGAATGGTGGTCTTACACCAAGGCGATACTGAGAGTATTTTTCACTGTGGAGGGTGCCGTAAGTATACTACATATTATTTTAAATAGTATTTTAACACATGTTCATCAAATAAAATTTACTTGCGCACGCCGGGTTTTAACCAAAGACCACCAAGGCTGTCGTTAAGAAGAAAACTCAATTTGGCGCAAGAAAGGTTAGCTAAATGCAAACATGGTTTACAATAAGCTGTTTATGTTTATTTTTATAAATATCAACAAAGTTACTACACATTACTCTGTTACTACTTTCATAGTACTTTAAGTATTTATTTTTTACTCTTGTTATTATTTGCAAATATTTTATTTTTTTTTTAAAGGAAAGACAAACATTCCCAGGTTACGAATAACCCAACAATGTTTGAAAATCTCCTACTACCACCACAGAAAGCCGAAAATGTTGCTTGTGTTGTGATAGAGGACTTAGCCAGCCGAGGAATCGAACACGCGACGCTCGGGTGAGACCCAAGCGCTATGCCTACTCAACCACTGACCGGTCAATATTGAACTCCTTTGTACAACAGATCTCTCTATGATAACTTGTTTTGTACCTGCTTATATCGTTCATATTATTATGGTATTATGTACTATACCAGGGGTTCCCAACCTTTTTTTACTCTAGAGCACATTCTAAAATATCGGTAGGGTGGCGGGCACCATCTATTCTTAATCGACAAACTCGGGGTAGCAATCGAAATCAAAATGACAACATCGCGGTTCCAGGTGGGGAATGCTATTTGCACATCACTCCTTGTACACGCCGAAAACCCGAAGTGAGCCGATGATCGCCGAACCGTTCGGGACGGTACTAGCACGTGACTACTGTCATTTTGGCTGTCATGGCCATACTTATTGCTTTCACTGACAGACAGAGCTGGCAGAGTCATTGTTGCTGGCCGGACTCTGGAGACTGTGGTGTGTTTCGTGCGACACTGGAACATGGGGGTCTATTTTGCAAGTCACGGAAGGTCTATTCGAGGGATTATACAAGAAAATTCATTAAAAAAATCAGACATCTCAATACAAGATTAAAACAAGGAAAGAAAAAAATACTGCATTATGATTTAGTCAAAATTAGGTTCTCCCACAAGGGCTGCCATTTGTAACATTGCTGCCAATGGATGGGTGATGAAAAGGTTAATTGTATAAATTAATGATGGATCTAACGATTGTGACATTAATTGGTAATTACCAAATACAATAATCTAGTCATCTACGCACACGCACTGGACACAATGTATGTAGGTAGAGATGAGATCTGAAGGAAGTTAAATAATAGAAGGTTTTAAATATCAACAGACGCTAATTTATTAAAATAACAATTAATAAAATACTTGATCAATAAAAATAAACATGAGACTCTAATAAACATCTTATCTCCGGGCGTGTCAAGAATGTACGTAAGTTTAACGCCATCTTGATAAAAATATGACTAAAGAGCAGGTAACATTATTAATTTAAAACATTAAAAATCTTGTAAGAATGTCTGAGTGGGCGCCAGCGTAGTATAAAATAACTATGCAAAAAGTTAAATAAGTAATCCCTATTAGAATGATAAGTTACATGATAAAAAAGTTAAAAGAGAAAAAGACCTTCCGTGACTTGCAAAATAGACCCCCATGTTCCAGTGTCGCACGAAACACACCACAGTCTCCAGAGTCCGGCCAGCAACTGAACTCGACGAAGTACGCTCCAGACCGAGAGCTCGAAACAGTAGTGCCAATCGGAGAAAATTAACCCATGATTATTCTAATTGGGTAGGAACTACGCCGCCCAGAGTAAGCACTGCTACAATGTGCCATGTGTTTTGGCGCCTTCGGCGTTCATCGGCTCAGTTTGTGGCGTTCGTTCACTTCGGGTTTTCTGCGTGTACAAGGAGTGATGTGCAAATAGAACTCTCCGTTCCAGGCTAGCGTGATGAGTGCAGTCTGGCTCGCCGCTAGACAGGTTGCGACAAGTACTGTCATCAAAGGAACCACTCATACATACAATATCGCAAACATACGAACGTATTTAATAAATCTAGGCACTCAAAAAAATTAAAACTATAACAAATAAATAAAAATAATTCATATTTTTAGTTAATGTTTATGAAATTATTTCACTGTCGAATAGTGACGGGCACGGGGTTGGAAACCCCTGTACTATACACTTGTTATTGTACTCCCATACAACATACTTATCACAATGTATAGGTGTAAAAGAATTCAAGGCGTGAATAAATAAATTAATAAATAATGTGTTAACTTAATTTATCAAATAACTTAAACAAGACAAATAAATTTTATTTTTCAAATAGATGTTCAACTTAAAAATTAAGTTTATTTCTTGTGTGTTTCATTTTCTAGTTTGGGATCAAACATGTATCTATGTATTTTACGCTAAAAAAAATTTTGTGGTTATGTTTATGTAATGCTCCTCTAATCAATAAAGTATTACAAATTAACGCATTTGACAACAAGAATTAGGTATTTACTATTCTTAAAAAATGTTCATTAATTGCTTTCATTTTATTCTCAGTGGCCGTAGGTACCGAGTACGACCTGATAATATGATATATTAAATACATTTATAATGACATCAAGATAAATAACTTTATCATTGAAGATGTAGAAAATAATAACTAATCTAATTGAAACATGAAACAAAACAAGTCACAGAAAAATATAAAGGTAATGGTATCTACTGGGAACCGAACCCATGATTTATTTTTGCCGGGACAACTCCTCTAACCACTCATATCTAGTTTTAATTAATATGGGGCACATATTTAATTATACTGTAATTACTTTTTTAATAAATCTTGACAGTTATACACATCAATGTAATATATCTGATGTCGCCAAGCTGCGACTCCACTATATTTTTAGAGGTGGTGCAGAGCAAAGCCCTGCCACACGCCCAAAGGACCAGTCCCAAACTACTCCGAATGATAGGTTATGGGACAATTTTATGCATCCGACAAAAAGGTATAAATCTGGGCTTCTGGAGCACAAGATAAGCCCAGATTGGAATGCAGGAAAGATGGACTCACCCGTTGATGATTATCACACGTCTCCAGGAGTTTTGGTTGATTTCACTTCACAATATATGTATAATCGCCCTGTCTGATATTAGTTATCACTACGAATTCTGATTAACAACTGACACCACTTGTCTGATTTTACATGTGTCGCAACAATAATTTTATTATGGTAACATTTTGGGATGGGTAAAAGGGTAGGTAGGACATTTGCAGGATTTTTTATTGACATTACACTTGTCCAAAGCCTGTGGATGCATACCTAACAATCCCTTATATATTGCGCGAACAATATCTTTGAAGAAATATATAATACTAATAATTTTAAAGAGGCGTTGTCCGTTGTAAGACAGAGATTCTGTGTTTGATTTCCAGTTGAGACCGTTACCTTTTTATTTTTCTGTGTCTTGTTCTGTTTCATGTTTTGTTTAGACTTAAACTATTTTATTATAAACCAAATGTTTATGTTGCGAGAACAATATTTAAATTTTGAAAATAAATTAAATGTCACCAAAACCAACCATTAGAAAAACTATTCATCTAAGAGTTTTATTTAAAATGTTTGTTTATGTAAGACGTTGTGATTAACATTCAAAACAATTTGATAATTCTATTTATTTGTTTTTTTCATGAAAAAAATAAAAATAAAAATTATTTGCATAATAATTTATCTTAGTTTGCGGAAGTTAAAAAACACGTTATATAATTATGTAAATGATAACTCTAAATGTAAATGACTCATTTAGTGGTCAATCATACAGATTTAGTGGGCTTCTAAATGTCCGTATCGATTTTAAATTGCCTTCATTAAAAATGTCAGCACGCGATCACTTGTTTTCAAGGTTAATATTCCGGCAAAAGTAAAAAGACAAAACTCACAAGTAATTTAAGGTGTCTAATTGTCACACGCAGCATTTGTATGTAAGTGACCCGAATTTCCTCACAGTTGATCCCTCATACAGTTGATCCCTCTGCCAGTTGATCTTCAGGACACCTGATCCCCCGGAAAGTTGACCACTGGACAGCTGATCCCTTTTCCAGTTAATATTTTGGATCAATGATCCCCCAATAGATGATTTTCGTAAATTTGACTCCTGGACATGTAAACCCTTTGCCATTTGATCCTTTGGACCCTTGATTCTCCAGCAGTTGATCTTTTGTTGATAATAGATTCCCAACCATTGCCCGGGCAGTTGATCCTTTTGCTAGTTGATTCATTGTTCCTTTGATCTTCCAACCGTTGATGTCCTGGACAGTTGATCCTTCTGGCAATTAATCTCTAGAATATTTGATACCCTGATAGTTGACCCCTCTGTCAGTTGATTCTTTGTACACTCGATCCTTCAACAGTAGATCTCCTGGGAACTTGATCCCTCTGCCAGTTGATCCTTAGGAAACTTGATCCTTCGGACAGTTGATACCCTAGCCACGTAATCTTACCGAAACTTTTTTTTGTTATTTGTTTTTGGGGTGTTATGCCGTGTTGCGCTAACTCCTTCTTTAGCCAACGTTTCGGACAGCATTGCAGTGTCCATCATCAGGGCAGATGTGTTATTTGAGGTTGTGTAAAAATGTGAGCTTATGTATGAGGTTGTGATACCGTGTTGCCAGCTCCAACCCTCTGAGCTAACATTAACGAATTATTTTTTCTGACTTGCTGGGTAGCCGTTACGCTCCAGTGCATCGGTCAGCTTCGTAAGTTCCGCTCCGATTTTATGTTCTTCACATATTCTGGTCGCTCGGGTCACCAATGTATGGATAAGTCCTCTCTTCTGCGCTGGGTGGTGGTGCGAATCAGCGTGTAAGTACCGATTCGTATGGGTTGGTTTCCTATATACAGTATGCCCCAGGCTACCATCGCTTTTTCGCATCACCTCCACATCTAGAAAAGACAGGATTTTATCTTCGTTTTCCAGTTCCATTGTGAATTTAATTTTGCTGTGGAGAGAATTAAGATGGTCCAGGAATTCGTTTAGTTTCTCTGTTCCATGAGGCCAAATGGCGAAGACATCGTCGACGTAGCGCCACCATACTTTAGGGACAGCCGAAGCTGTGTCGAGTGCCACTTCTTCAAACTTCTCCATAAAAAAGTTGGCTAGTACTGGCGATAACGGACTGCCCATCGCAACTCCCTCCAATTGCTCAAATAGTTCACCCTGAAACGCAAAGTATCCCGTTTTGAGGCAGTGTTCAAAAAGTTTGCAAATGTCTTCCTCATATATCTCCCTGAGCATTGTCATAGAGTCTTCTAGAGGCACATTTGTGAAAAGTGACACGACGTCAAAGTTGACCAGAATATCTCCTTCCTCAGTCTTAACTTTCTTAAGCTTACTGATCAGATCTGTGGAATCCTTAATCCACGATTCGGTTTTTCCAGTTTGCATCTGCAGTAATCTCGAGAGGTATTGGGAAAGTTTGTATGTAGGAGCACCAATAGCGCTGACAATCGGTCTCATTGGGATTTCCTTTTTATGTATTTTTGGGAGACCGTACAGGGCATATAGAGCACGTATAGAGCACGGCTGATTACGGAGGCTATTGAAATACATAAAAATCCCGTAAACATTAATAGAGACGATGGAGCTAAGCTCAATAGTTCTTGGTATCCGGTAATTGACGGATACACCAGAGCTAAACGAAGAAAACCACTTTAAATAAATAAAAAATAAAAAAATAATTCGTTAATGTTAGCTCAGAGGGTTGGAGCTGGCAACACGGTATCACAACCTCATACATAAGCTCACATTTTAACACAACCTCAAATAACACATCTGCCCTGATGATGGACACTGCAATGCTGTCCGAAACGTTGGCTAAAGAAGGAGTTAGCGCAAAACGGCATAACACCCCAAAAACAAATAACAAAAATACTTTTGGCCGTGAAAATCTCAAATCATATTTACCGAAACTTGATCCCCTAACAGTTGGTCCTCAGAAATTTGACCCCCAGACATTTGAATCCTTTGCCAGTTGATTCTTTGGATACTTGATCTTCAAACAGTTGATCCCCCAAAAAGTTATTTCTTCTGAAAGATGATAATTTGGACACTTGATCCCCCAACCGTTGATCGCCCCCCGAACAGTTAATCCCTCTGCCCCTTATGTTTCGGAGAAATTTGATGTTCCATTTCTTTTTTTATTTCGGTATCGAAACCGCTCGCACCACGTGACTAAAATTTGAGCTGAATTTTGGTCTATCGTGGTAATTATTATTTTTAGTATGACAGAAGGTGCTGAAGGGATCAACGACGCTAGTTTTCGGGAGGCGGATATGGAAACCGCCCGGAAAACATTCATTGGATAACCAACACCTCTACCATAGGTCACCCCAAGTGGTTTGCTACGTTTGGTGACTTAGCAGGGGTTCCTGGGTTAAGTATTGTCCAGGTCTTTGCGGCGGATGGGTGGTGGTCTGGATGAGGGAGGTCTTTTTACCTTTCCAGTAGGACTCTCGACCAATCGCCTTGCACCGCAGTGGGAGGGATGAATTCAAAAGTCCGTCACTCCTGGATATGCTGACCTCCAGATTTCTACCCCCCCTTCTACCCTTTTCCATCCCAGATCTTCCAAATCCTCCAAACAGCATCCCCAAAAAGACACGAGGGAAATTATTTTCCTGAGGGCCGGTAGGGTGGAAAGATATTCCTCGGAGCATCTTCCATTGAAATACCGATAGCATAAGGACATCATTCCTACCTTACGCATTAGATTTTGTGATGCTATAATTCCACTGGCTCTCTGCTGTCAGGCTCCTGTGTGGTATAATATGATATTATACAACTGTTTTTTACTATGGAGTGAGCACAACTTATTCACGCTTAATAAAAAGTCTAGATTTTGATACATTTATTTTGTGTTTGAGGAATCATTTGCTTATATACTGCGATTAAGCAATTTAAAATGAATCTTGTCTAAATTCAAATTAAACATTGAAAAATAAATTTTATGCCAGAATCGCGAAGGTGACATTGATCAAACAAAGTATTTCATCGTTAGGTCAAGAGCGAAACCTTGACTGTTTTATTTTTATTTTTTCGTGTTTCTGTACAGTTTATCGCTTTATTGAATCCAGTGGCACTAATTAATGGAAGATAATTTAGTTTGATCGTTTAGTTTACGTTTTATTTACATCACATCATATACCGGATAGGCAGATTAGTAGCCGATTGGGTAAATGTGTCGGATTTGGCGTACGTCCAAAATTTTATTTTTATAGTGTATAACAGACTGTGTCTATTTTATATACACATGAACAGTTAAAATATACAATACTATGTTTATTTCAATAAAAAAGTTAACAACAATGGCATTAATTAAGATACATTATCAGCATGTCTCTTCATGTTGAAGACATAATATGTATAAGCAGGGCTGGCCCTGAACCGAATGGCGTCTGGCACTAGTAAAAACCTCAAGTGCACTGTATTATGCTGTGTATAGAAATTAGATTAACGCGCGAAATGAGGCACGAATTACGGGAAAGGGACCAAGCCGCCTCAAGCGGTATTGCAGGTTATTGCAACAATTATTTTTACAAGCAATAATTATTCGCCTGAAACACTCATCCACATTGAAAAATCTCCTGATAAAAGATACATGACGCCAACGGGACGGGCTATGCATAAAAAAAATGTCTTAAACATTAGTTTACCAAAAAAAAAAAAAAAAAGTATTGCAGGTAATTTCAGCGCTTTGGTTCCTTGGAAAGTCGGCGCTCGGAGCGGACTGCTACAATTGCGCATGTACATGACCTGCCCTGTGTACCTATAAGATAGTGTATTATTTTTGGATTAATTAGATACCATTAGTGCCACCTGTGAAGGTTAGGTTATAGTATTTATGAAAGGTTCTCGCCTCTGCTATTTTTTTGTAATTAAATCACGTCGGCAAGGATAATTCCTGTATTGCGGCCTGTTGAATTTAAATTGTCAACAGCTTTTTCACATAAAAGGTTAGGTTTGATTAAATACGCTTTCTGGCTCAAAAATAACCAAAGGTTTCACCTTTCCTAAAGAATCACAGTAACTGGCCTATATCTAGAGAATTTTTCTGTAAAAAGTGCCTAGTCATATCATGTAAAAGTGTATATTCATTTGTGATTAAAATAATTCAGTTTGATCTCAAAAATAACGGAGTATTTAAAAGGACCCTAATTTATAACAGATAGATTTATTTAGCTGCACCATACCCAATGTCTCTAATTGTTTTCTGCCATGTTGTATGCACATCAGATTGTGGTGCCGCATTTGGAAGTAGTTGTTTGGTATAATTTGTTCTTATTTTAGTTTTATTTAAATCACAGAAGGCTCTAAGATGGTTTTCTTTGGGACTAAAGTACATTTATTTTGTATTAAAATGTCACAGCATCGAGGAATCACAGAGTTGATAGTTAATGAAAGATAAGAATAGTAAAAATGCACAAATCACAAATAGCTTATTCTACAATGTACACAGAATAATAAGATTCTCGAATCGAATATGGAATTATAGGATTGGGACCTGTCACATGTTAGTACACACATAATCTGAATACAATTCAAAAGGCAATCATAAAGACTAACATAAAGTACACATGAAAAAGTATTGGTTTTAAATTTTCGAAAGTTTTGACGTACCAGATGTACAGCAAATATATGCCAGGAATATACTATTGAAACTATAAACAAATATGAAACCCTCTATAGACCGCGTATCCATCACATTAGATCGAATCAAAATGTCATTAAAACATTCTAAGTTATAAAACCACATTCAAACAAAGAAACTACATATATTTTGCAACAAATATCCACAAAATCCTCCCCCCATATATAAAACTACATTATCCTTCCCTTAGACATAAAACTAAGCCACATCCTTCCCTGGGATATAGAACTCCACGACATCCTTCCCCAGATATAAAACTAACAATAAAATTCAAGAGTTAAAGTTTAGGTGAATGAGGTCAATGAAAAAACTCTAAAAATAACACTAAAAACAATATAAAAGATGTACTTTATTTAATGTTATTAAATATTAAATCAATGAAAATAACATTAACAACTCTCAAAAGAAAAATGTTAATAAGAAAAAAGATTCGGCCGCACCTTAGAATTGAACCAAGGATATTGAAAAACTTAAATCTTTTAAAATAGAGATTATTTTGGGTTCCCGATAAATTTGTTTTCGAAAGTCTAAAATCTCCACATTTTTTTCGTGGATGTATTTATGTAGCCATGTATTACGAAATTAAAATTTACATTTTTAGGCATGCATTTCGGCAGCATCTTATTTTTTAGCTTAAATATAAATTTAAGTATTTTAAATATTTGAGGTATAAATTGCCCGGCTGGTAAAAGCTCCCTTGTAACTGCTTTTTCTGTTATATGTCGCATTTGTGACAAAAGATGATAAACATAATACAAAATTTACTAAAAGTGAAGGATTGGTGGTTCCGAAATGTACTAATAAATACGGCAAAAGAACCTTAAACTATGTTGTACCCAAAAATTTCTAAAGATTTCCTAAGACACATTAATTTTAGACCATGTATTCCCATTAAAAGTATAAACTATAATTACTCCATGAATAAAATAATTTTTTTAAAACTCTCTAGAATTATATCCGACTTAATATTTGTGTTCAAATGGTAGTGTAGACAGCCTTGATTTAATTAACCTCATTGAATTTCATGTACCCACAAGAGCTACTCGCTTTCAAACCCTGTTAACAATTCTAAGACTAGGCATTTCAAACACTCGCTTGTACATAGATTACATGAAGTTAGTAATAGGTACGCAGATGTAGAGGATTGTTTAACTGCAAAGAAGCTAGGTACAAGAAGGTTATAATATCATATCTTCTAAATCATTACTAATATAACGTAAGACTTCTTATACTTGTTGATAATATTTTTTATGTACTTGTGTCTTCCTTCTAGTATTAATTTTATACTTTATGTCGTCATTTTATGATCAAATACCACAGTTAATTGTTATTCTGTGACATATAATTATGGTTTATGGTATATTGATACCGTTGATATTTTTAATAAATAAATAAAATATTTAAAAAACTACCAATAACCATTAAAAATAAAACCATTTGTCAAATATATTCTGACAATTTTTTTTTATTTAACGGCAATATAATGTAGTGTAAAAATGATACAATATTAAGTAAAAAAAGATATAAAGTGATGTAGTTTGTTCTCAGTCCTCCTCACTAGGTATTTCTGTTCCGAGGCGGACTGTAGGTTGTTGTATTTGTGTTGATCATGATTTCCTCATCTTCTAATTTGTTGGTTCCCACAAAAGTATAAAATTAAGCAAAAAGTATTTATGTTTGTTGTTTGTAGGTTGCGTTGGGGTTACTTCATAAATTTAATGATTTCCTCATCTTCATGTTTAGTTAGCCATAATTTGATGTCCTTTTTGAACTTTTCTCTATCCTTGGTGTTTTTAATTTCAATAGGAAGGGCGTTATATAATTTTATAGCATGGAAATAGTGGTTCTTCTGGGCAAAAGATGTATTTAATTTTGGAATGTTTAGTAGATTTGAGGATTTCTTTCTTTTAGTGTAGGTGTGTTGTTCAGCAAGTTTTTCATATTTTTCTTTAAAATTGAGTAGTGCATTTTTTTGAGTACAGTTTTTTAATGCTGAATCAAAATTTCTTTTGATGGTGTCCTTATTGGTACTTTCAGGATTATTTTTATTATTACTTTTTGTGTTTTAACGAGCTTCTTCATGTGAAAGTTTGAGGCAGATCCCCATCCAATAATCCCATAATCTAAGCGTGATTGGCAAAGAGCATTATAGACCTTATATAGATCATTTTTATTTAGTATATTGCGTACGTTTCTAAAGTAGTACATGAGCTTTGTAAGTTTCTTTGTAATGCTATTTATGTGAGTGTCCCATCGAAGATTTTCATCGATTTCAACGCCGAGATATTTTATATTTCTGGAGCGTGTTATGGTGTGGCAGTGACATGATTGCATTTAGTTTTTTCCTTGACAATCATGTATTTTGAGAGCATAATCCTCAGTTGGTTGTCCTCTGGCCGTTATAGATATTGTTAAGTATTTCATTTTGTTGACATTTAGTGTAAGTGAGTTTTGTTCGAGCCATTTTTGCAGAAGTATAAGCCCATGTTCAGTTCTTTGTAATTGGTTACCCAATCACTTTCATTAAATAAAATAACGGTGTTGTCGGCAAAACAAATTATTTTTACTTTTGTGTGATATCGTTAATATAAATCACAAATAATAAAGGTCCTAAGACACTTCCTTGCGGTACACCATATTTTATTGGGAGAGGTTTACTTTTATGCTTTTCAATTTTAACACACTGTGTACGTTCTGAAATGTAACTTATTAGCAGGTTTAAAGTTCTGTTTGACATCCCGATTGTTTTTAGCTTCTCGAAAAGGATTTTATGGTCTATTGTATCAAAGGCCTTTTGTAGGTCTATAAATATCGCCAAAGATTTATTTCCCCCGTCTAAACTTTTCGTGATCGTATTTATGATATCGTCTATGGCGTCGGTAGTACTAAGGTTTTGTCTAAAACCATACTGAGTTTTCGATAATAGGTTATTATCTTCTAGGTATTTCATAAGTTGTATTTTAGCACTTTTTCCAATATTTTAGAAAAGGTACTTAAAAGGCTTATCGGTCGAAAGTTATTGATATCATTTTTACATACTTGTTTATATATAGGTATGACAGTTCCTACTTTAAGGGACGTGGGAAATATGCTTTTAGTTATAGACAAATTGATTAGATGTGTCAGTGGGAAGGCAATTTCTTCACTGATATGTTTTATTGCATTTGTTGAGATTACTTCATCCCCTGATGATACATTTGGTTTTAAGGAAGTAATTATTTTGTTGATTTCGTCAACGGTTATTTTTTTTAAATTTAATTCCCTTTCCAGATTGCTAGCTTCATTTGGTTCGACTGCATCATCACAAGGTGTAATTTGTTTTGCTAATTTTGATCTAATGGTTGTGAAAAAAATATTAACGTGATCAAGAATTTTGTCAGAGTTTTCAGCAAGTAGAGTGAGAACCTGGTTAGTGTTCAGTTCATCGATTTTTTGATCTATTACTGGTGGATATATAATTAGTCGCTTCATTTAAAATTTGCCACATTTTTCTGGGATTATCGTTACATGCTTCTATTTTATTTTTATAGTTGGATTCTTTTGTGGTGTTAATGATATTTTTGCAAATGTTTCTATATCTTTTGTAGTATCGTAGTTTGTGTATATCACAAGGATTTTGCTTAAGTTTTTTTTAATGTAATTCGTCTCTTTTTCTTATACAGTCAATCAATGAAGCTATTCCACGCATCGTTTGGGTTGTCAATATTATGTAATTTATTCCAATCAGTATATGGCAAGTTTTGTTTAACGGCATTCCAGTTTGTTTCAGATTTTTCTATTGTCGTCGGTCTATTTCGAGTTTTTTTTTTGGTTTATAGCTAGGATTGTTGTAAAATGATCAGTTATTATGAAGTAAGATGAAGGTGATCGATATATTGCTAATATATTTGACTCCTTTCCAATTTTAATTTAAGTCAATTGGCATTTATTATTGTGGTTTCTTCCACTTCAGCTTTTATTTCATTTTTTACATATGCAATCACACTATAATTTTGTTTATTACTAGTTAAGGTTCAGTAAGTAGTATATCCAGCAATTTCCAACGATGAATATTTATCGTTTATCCAACATTCAGTGAGGATTATAATGTCAAAGTGGAGTCCAATATATTTTAATAGAATTTGCAAATCATCAAAATTTTTGTTTATGCTTCTTATATTTGTATGTAAAATTTTGAAATAATTATTTAAATTAGTTAAAACCTTTGGTTCAGAGGTAATTATTGTAGTATTCATTTTAGCAAACTAAATTAGCTACTGATGATTTATATTGATGCCCTTGTATTGTGTCGGGAAGTAAAAGCTTCATAGATGCACTCACAGATGGCAGTGCATGGAGCTTGCTTGGAAGTCCGCAAGATGGAGCCAGTGACCAGTAGTCGCCAGGGCCAGTGGTAAGGCTCTCAGAGAAACTTACTGTTTCAGATTCCAATTAGCAAGCTTCTAGTTAGGTCGAAAATTGAGTCACTTTTATAATAAGCGGAGTATTAATAAATCCCTGATTAATCTAAAAGAACCATTTTATTATAAACTCCTTCCAAGACGAGTTGGAGACCTGTTTGTACGAACACAATATATTGTTAATTAGAATCTACATTACGGCTATTAATTATTTCGTGCCTCATTTACCTACCTACATCTGTGGAACTATTGATGCGATTGTTAATTTATACCTGGTTGTTATATATATATATATATTTTTTTTTTGTGTGATATACATATATATATTTCATTAGTAATAAGATAAGATATTATGATATGATTAATATTTATTATTTTTCAATGTTCTCCCATAATAAGCAATTGCTTGTGTGTATGGGATGAGGTATTATTTGTTTAGTTTCTTAGATTTTTATTTAATTTTTTAATTTTTTGTTTTTGTTTTTCTTTTATTTTTTTTTTGAAGTGAAACTTCTTTAGGCGCGTAATGAATTTTCGGGGACGGAGTAAAACCGAGTCACGATCGAAACGAAAATGCGGGTACCCCCACCACCGATTAAAGTTCATTTGATCTAGTCAAAGTTTTGAAGTAACATATAAATGCTTCTTAGCTCATCCCGACAACTGGCGTTGGTGGTGTAATGGTCAGCATAGTTGCCTTCCAAGCAGTTGATCCGAGTTCGATTCTCGGCCATCGCACATTATTTTTTTGTTTTTAACGCCTTTTTCATTCAATATCTTATTTTTTAGTAGGTCAGAACATTTTTTAAAAGAAAATAATATTGCAAAATAATAAAAACACTTATCTCACTGTGATAAAACATTACTCCGCTAGAGCGCGCTTTGCGTTATTGTGTTGGATTAAAATTATTATCTAATCCGTATATTATGATAATTGTATTACATTTATTTAATTAATTTATTGAAGTGAAACTTCTTTAGGCGCGTAATGGATTTTCGGGGACGGAGTAAAACCGAGTCAGGATCGACACGAAAATGCGGGTACCCCCACCACCGCTCACCGTTCACTGTCCCTCTCTCACCATATGCGCTTGTTGAGGTGGGGGAGCCGCTCACGAACGTTCTCTCTCTTCTCTTCTTTCCTCTCTCTCAGACACCAGCGAACTGCGCCACGCCAAGCATCAGCTGCTTGGTTAGTATACTGCGTCGTGAGTGTAATACGAGTGAAATACGTAATTGATTGTGGTTCATACGGTTAATTTGAAAATAGAGAGAGAGGAATACTAGAAGTTTCACTTCTGTCTTGCGTAGGCTTGACACACCCACTTTTTTTTTTTTAATTTAGTTTAGGTTTTCAGTATATTTTTTTAATTGTGTTTTGAATTCTTTGAAACTATCATTTAGTGATCTTACATTTTCTGGCAATTTATTGAAGAAATTTGTTCCTAAGTATTTGTAGTTTTGCTGACCCAAAGTTTTTTTACAAATCGGAATTGGTAACATGTATTTTTGCCTGAGATTTGCTATGTTTTTGAATGGTACGATTTTGTTTAGGATATCATCTTTGTAAACTTGTAAGGTTGCGTGATACAGGAAAAGAGTATTTAATTTTCTGACTTTAAATTCTTTGAAAATGAGTTCAGATGAATATAAAAATGATTTCTTTAATATTATTTTAATTATTAGTTTTTGCGCAATGTAAAGAGGTTGTGTGTGAGTTTTATAGGCGCCCCCCATCCTATTATACCATATTGGATTATGGATTGACAGAATGCAAAGTACGTCATTCTCAGTAGTTCTTTATTAAGAATATGTCTCAAGCAGCTAAAAATTAAGGTTAATTTTCGTACTCTGTTTTTGAGAATGGTTATATGTGGTATCCATTTTAGGCATTGGTCAATAGTGATCCCTAGATATTTAGTTGAAGTTTTAATTTCAATATTAGTACATAGTAAGTTACAGTGGTGTTGTTGAGTGCTTGGTGCAGAGTGAATTCGAATGTTTATTTCATGCGGCGTATTTGGTTTGTTTATGAAAAGTGGTACGTAGTGTGTTTTTTTAGAGTTTAATGTTAGTAGGTTATTGTCAAACCATGTTTTCAATTCATTGATGTCTGAATTAGCCTTTTTGTTCAGTTCTAACCATGTGTTTGCTTTTAGAAGAAGCACTGTGTCATCTGCATATGAGACAATTTCCCCGTATTTAGCAACTTCAAATATATCATTTACATATAATATGAACAAAAGTGGTCCTAAAACTGTGCCTTGTGGTATCGAGAAGTTATTAATTTCGGAATCACTTAATTAATTTAATAATTTTATTTGCTGTGGTCTATTTTCCAAAAAGCTTATAATCCAGGATAGTACCGTTCCATTTATTCCAATTAATTTTATTTTTTTTATTAAGTTAGTGTGTGAAATACTATCAAATGCTTTTTTAAGGTCAATAAATATTCCAATGCATTTTTCATTTGAGTCTAGGGCGGTATATATAAAATTTGTTATTTTTGCAATAGCATCGTGGGTGCTGGTATTTTTTTTGAAACCATACTGTTTAGAATTAATAATTTTATGTTGTTCTAGGAAGGACCAGATTTGATTTTTTACAATTTTTTCGAATATTTTTGATATATTTGATAAAAGGGATATAGGGCGGTAATTTTGTGGGTCGTTTAAGCAGTCAGCTTTATAAATCGGTGTTATTATTGTTCTTTTGTAGTTATCAGGAAATATACCTTTTATAAGGCTTGTATTTATTATATGAGTTAGGGGGTAAATTAGATATTGTTTCATTGTTTTTAATACGTTTACATCTATGTTGTCATAACCGGGTGTGGAACCCCCCCTTAAATCATCGATAATTTTTCCGACATCAGTTTCTGTTATTTTGTTGAAATTATTATATTGGTGTTGGGAAGCGTGGGGATTCTTTTTATTACTGTTGGGACATGTTTTGATGGCGTTAGCCAGATTTTTTCCGACATTTGCAAAATAGTTGTTTAGAATATTACAGCATTTTTTGGTGTCAAGTTGGACATTATACGTTTTTTTCCCATCTGAAATTTCGGATACGCAACTGTTCTTTCTATTCTTATTTATTATTTCGTTTATTGTAGTCCATATTTTTTTATTATTGTTTTTAGCATCTAGAATTAATTGGGAGTAGTAGCTGTTTTTCGAATTAAAGTTGTTAAGTGGTTTTTATATTTTTTATAATAAGAAATAATTGATTTTTTGGCAGTCGGTTGATTAGCTAATTTGTAAAGTTCGTTTTTTTTCTAACTGCTTTCACTAATCCGATAGTGATCCAGGGTTTTATTTTCTTTGTTTTAGAGTTTTGATGCAGATTTTTAATTTCAGAGGCATTTAAAATGTGTTCTGATAATTTTTGTTCAAATAATGATGCACATTGATTGGCGCACTTACTGTTTATTATTTCAGTCCATTTTTCGGTTATGAGTGATTTTTCTAATAGTTGGTAGTTTAATGTGGTTTTTGTGGTACTTGATTTAGGTAGGTTTTTTGTTTTATTTTTTGTTTCATAGTTAAAAAGGGTTGCGTGATGATCAGTTATATTTATCTTCCAGGTTGAGGATTTGATATTTTTTATATAATTCAGGTTTACATTACACCAAATATGGTCTAGACAAGTTGGCGTTTGATTTGGTACTTCACGGGTATAGTTGTTGATGCACGATTTGAAGTTAAGATGAGTCATCATGTTCAAGAAGTTATTTTTTTCTATAGAATTTTGGTTATTAGAAATATTTATGTTAAAGTCACCACATATAATCGTAAAAATCTTTGTTAAATTATTCAGGTATAGATAAAGTTCGTTTGTAAAATTCGTTATGTTTGATCTGTGTGTGCGGTATATTGTAATGATTCTATAAATAGAATTTTTAAATTTAATATATATTTATATTTATCCTATTCTGTTAATTTAACCCGTTAATATAAATGTTAATGTATCATCATCAGTATTGTACATATGTACCGTTTGAAAATGTACCATGTTAAACATAAAATGTTGTCAAATGTTATCTGCTGACAAACTTCAAAAGTAGTTTATTAGGTTTGAATGATAATAAAGAAAAAAGATGAAGTAACAGCGGGGCTCTCGCTGATATGTCTTTGTTTGTTATTTGTCGCAACGTGCCGATGCATATCAAACATTTTATCACTAATCAGACAATTCAAATATAGAGAACCTTCGTAAGTGGGACGTGTTTAAGGTTATATCTAAAACTGAGATGATTTATGCCGTCCTTAGACGTTTTCGTAACGAAAAAGAATTAATATTACATTATTGAGTTTAATATTAATTCTTTTTACACTCACTCAATAATGTAATATTAATTCTTTTTGCACTCACTCAATAATGTAATATTAATTCTTTTTCGTTACATTATTGAGTGTTGGGAAATAAAGTAATTATTATTAACCTTAATTTCCATATACCCACGAGAGCTAGTCGTTCCAAAATTTTATTTAAAGGTAAACACTTGATTGTACATAGATTATATGAAATAAGTAATAGATTTTTTAACAATTTGGGACGCTGTATGAGTACCGCCGCCCCTCGAACCATTAATTGGATAACCAACACCTCTACCATAGGTCACCGTAAATGGTTCGTTATGTTTAGTTACTGAGCAGGGGTGCCCGGGTACATGGGGTGTGATTGTCTAGTTCTTGGCGGCGGATTTGTCTGTCTACCTTTTGCCTCTCCAGCAGGCCTATCTTGACCTTGAACCGCAGTGGGAGGGATGAATTCAAACGTTCGTTACTTCTGGACACACAGACCTCCAGATTCCTACCCACCGCTCATACCTTTTGCCTTTCCAGATCTTCCTCTCCTTTTAAAAACCCTACACACAAACCCTACCCACAGATCAAAAAGAGAAATGATGTTCTCCAGGGCCTCTTGTGTGGAACTAATGTAAAAACGTACCAATACTCCCAGCTAGATAGAAGAATATTAAGAAATTTAGAAACAGATAACTGAATGGTGTGTAGGAAAAATCTACAGCCTTAGACGAACTGGAGAGGAACAACAGGAGTACGGCAGGAGTGCAGACCTCTTTTTTAGGCGACCATGTATCTCCAAGGACTCTCTTTGTGTGATCGTTAATGTAGAACATTTTATCATTCAAACTCAGTATTCTTTAATTCACACGTAGCTTTGTATGATTTTAACCTTTTATTATTATTCAGTCCGAACTGACGTCAATGGTCCCTACAGCGACCGCAGATACTCCGCCCGCATATCAAACAACACAGAACAAAGTCAAGTGTAAACAACGAGATGAATGCTAAACGAATATATTAGGTACCATGTCAGTTGCCAGTGTCATTCAGTTATTTGATCGGGAGTTATCATCGTATACTATTGGAACATACGTTAAGGCTCCATAGTAAATGTTCAAAAAGAAGAAAAAGGATGGTTTCAAAGGGAAATATGTAAATACGAATCTTAGAGGCAGCGCGCCAATATTAAAAACGATAATATAACAAAGCGAATATTGTGTTAATATTTAATAAAACGTGACCCGTTTAAAATAGGAAAAAAATCTAGACAAAATCTTAAGTATTAAATATATTCTAGATGAAATCTTGGAGTAGCTTTATAACAGAACAAATTGTGTTTTTACATGTCTACAGCATGTTAAATAACATAACAAATAGTGTTTTTATATATCTACAGCATGTTAAATAATAAAACAAATTGTGTTTTTACATGTCTACAGCATGTTAAATAACAGAGCAAATTGTGTTTTTATATATCTACAGCATGTTAAATAATATAACAAATTGTGTTTTTACATGTCTACAGCATGTTAGATAACAGAACAAATTGTGTTTTTATATATCTACAGCATGTTAAATAACATAAAAAAATTGTGTTTTTACGTGTCTGCAGCATGTTAAATAACAGAGCTAATTGTGTTTTTACATCTCTACAGCATGTTAAATAACAGAACTAATTGTGCTTTTATATGTCTACAGCATGTTAAATAATAGAAATAATGGTTATTTTTTAATGATAAACTAATGTTTATAAGACAAGGTTTTATGCATAGAATAAAGGATAACAAATAATTAGTCACCTGAAATAATTGTTTATTGAGGTACTAGTACATATTGAATCATTTGGCGGGTTGGAAATAAACCGACACAGGTCAGTGGTTTCAGAGCACGTGACCGTACTTCAGAAGGCACGGGTTCAATTCCCGTCGTATTTTTACTCGGGAGATATTTTCAATTTGTATTGATATTTCAGGCGACTAATTATTGCTTATAATTATTTAATTTAAGCCTCGATTGGATTGTAATTTGTAGAGAAGAAAGAATTAACTTATTTTAAATTTAAAACAACTCAAAAATCAGATATTAGCTCATCAGCAGAATACTGATTATTGAATAATAATAATATTTTACTCGTGAACATCTTACTTATAACAATGTATACAATATGTTAAAGGCTTCAAGGCGCGAATGAATACATGAATTTCATGCGACATTGATAATGGATTCGCAAAAACATAAAATAATAATTGACCAATAACTGAGTTATCAAATATAATTGTTATTGAATTTACGTAAGCATGTGAAAATTATCTAAATAATCAATATGCAGGTTCGAAGTTCATTTTGTGATTAAATTTATTCAACTGGCAAGACCAATCAAAAGACACTTTGTTCTTATACTAGGAAATCCGTTCGAATTATCACAAAATATCAACAAAAAAATAGTTAAATTTTAAAATCAATGTTAAATCAACAAATGGCTGACCAAGCACAGAGAAAAAATAATTAAAAACGTATGTTTTAGGAACGTTTAAACATACATTTGATTTTAGGCACGAACAAAAACGTCAAAATTCTTAATTAATCTAAGGGTTCGAGTCCCAGATGTGACCGTTTCCTTTTCTGATTTTTCTGTTTCAGATTTGCGTTTAAAAATCACTAATATTGTCTTCAATATTTAAATTAATTCTTAATTTCATGAATCTGATTTATTTATCTCTTTTAAATATTTTCCCACATAACTGGTCTTTCCCGTCTAACGATATTGTAATTCCTAATTCTAATAAACTCCGCCCACTCTTACCCCTCCCCCCTACTTCCACTTCTTCTTTCCAATTGGAATCTATATTATCTTTTGACTTCGGTGTGTACTACTTACTCCTGATGAGGTGAACCTCGTTCATGAAACATGTAGTGGTTGTATATAATAAAGTGATGTAAACAAAGTTATTCGTGTTTTAATAAGTTTATTAAGATTACATTATTTTATCTATTTCCGTTGTATATCAATGCAATAAAATGTAAACATTATATTTTCATAATCTATTATTTCATTCTTCTTTGTTATAACTTAAAACTTTATTAGATACAGTAAAAGTTGTAGGTAAAGAATTACCATCAGTTGGAGTAAAATTAACACATTTTAATTAAACTGACTGCTAATCTTATCTCACAATTACACTCCCTTTATTCATAAACACGGGTACAATTAATCTATTATTTCAGTCAACTTTGTTATAACTATCTTTAATTGTTGTGACAAACTATACGATATTGATTTAACTTATAGACATTGACGGTTGTAACACATATTTAAGCAATGCAAGTCTCTTATGAGCAAATTATATTAGATACGGCAACAGTTAATATCAGTTGTAAATATGTAGTATTGTCATTTGAAATAATCCATCACAAAGACGTAAAATTTCATTTATTCAAACAACTGTCATTCTTATTATGCCTAAATTGAGCATTTTATTATCCATTAACTCATTCCTGTTCCGTGTTTTAACAATATATACTCACCCTTTCTCTGTGAATAACCTAATATCTACCTATTAAATGTAACTGTTGTTAGGATCACTTAAACTGGGCGAAGCCCAACCAAGGGCCTGGCCTACACTGAAAATAACACCAAGGGCGCTTAACAACATAATCTATAAAAAAAATATCCTATCCCCTATGACATGGCCTTATAACTTCCATTTATTACTAATGCAAGGAGAAAAATGAATTTTGCTTGTTTAAATTAAAAACGTGATGGCAAACCATTTCCTAATAAAATATTAGTTCACTCAGAAATATATCGGAACACGTGTTCATACAGCTGCGCTTTTCCTGATAAATATAATGACGAAATGCGATAATATTATAATTTTTATGAACATTCTTCCGACATCGTCATAACACATTCGTTTATTACTGATAGTTTGTTAGAAAATCGGTGAATTTATTCGTTAAATGCCTG
This sequence comes from Hesperophylax consimilis, assembly GCF_061612785.1. Classification (NCBI taxonomy): domain Eukaryota; kingdom Metazoa; phylum Arthropoda; class Insecta; order Trichoptera; family Limnephilidae; genus Hesperophylax; species Hesperophylax consimilis. The sequence continues at coordinate 1,146,392 of NC_142861.1, read as the reverse complement.
CAGTCCCATTTTCAACAGGAGTACAAATAATTCCACCAGAATTTTTCTCCGTGTACCTTATAATTAAGATTTATAACTAGTGACTTACAACTATACACATTTTTATGACCGAGAGGGAATTTCCACAATACTTCTAAAACTAACATGATCATTCGCCATCACCCACGTGACATTTTATGTATGATATAACAATAATGTATACGATCCGGCACTGAATCCATCTATCATTATGTGTTACCTGTGATTAACTATATCACAATGAAAGGGCGAACGTAAACATGAAAGGTTTTCTTGGAAAAACTGCGACCAACAACAAAAGAATTCATTTTAAAATGAACGTTTTTCTTTATGGCGTCAGCAACAAAGTGTACAACTTAATTATTTATTCTAATTTTATTCAATTTTAGTCCTTCCAAGAAATAAACCATGACTTTTTAACGCGAAGGAACCACCTACGTGTGATAATGCACGTATTAGATTTCAAACTAGAATAAAATTAAGGACCGCTTTCACAAATATACATATTTAGCTACATACAGGAGGCCCTGATGAAAATAATTAACCCCCAAAGCCTATCTTATCTTTGGGGATACTGTGTGGAGGGCCTGTTTAAGGAAAGGAAAAAGGGGAAATGCTGGAAATGAAAAAGGGTGAATAGGAATCTGGGGATCAATCAATCAAGCCTATGGGTCGAGATAGTCCTGCTGGAGAAATAAAAAAGTTTCCCTCAATCAGTCTCTTACGATCCGCAAGCAGGCGGATACATCCGTAGCAAAGACTTAGATAAACTTCACCCCGTGAACCTGGGCACCGCTGCTAAGTCGTCAAACGTAGCGAATCACTTGGATGACCTATGGCGGAGGCGTTGGTTATACAATAAATGGTTGGTACAATAGGCGGTACCCATGCCCGCCTCCGGAATCGCAAAATTGTCGTTGGACAGTTTTAAGAGAATATTCACTCGGAGTCATATTTTTTTATTATAATCTTTCAATGCACATCCAATTAATTGTTAAACATGATGATAAGTAAAGTCAATTTATTTGAAATAAAGGCAATCTTTATTTAAAAAGAAGTCGAAAATTACGAATTATGATAAATGAGAAATACCTAAATAAAAAAAAGTTTTCACCCAGCGAAAATTTTCATCCCTAATTATAGTAAATATCAATAATAATAAAGCAGTGCTTCTCAACGAATGCAAATAAAAATACATGTTATTTTTAATGTATTGAATTTTTCAAATACTGCGGTATAACTGTCTAGTGCATAGATACATCAAGCACGTTGTAAAAATAAAATAAAAATGTGTTATTTTTCGTTTCAGTCTATATATATGTTTATACACAGCGTCTGGAAACTAGTGATACAAGTGGAAGACTGATGAATCTAATAGTAACCAAAAAAATCGTTATGATCATTTCGATTCATTTAATTATTTTTTTAACTAAACTTCAAAAAATTTTGGAGCCGGATTTTCTCACTATTAAACAGTGGATTTTAACACTCTAACGATCTGATATGTTTTATGGTAATTTATTTTTGGGGTATTATGCCGTGTTGCGCTAAAAATAATGTTGGTTGTTTACAGATGAAAAAAATATAATAAGCAGTAATTGTTGATTGAGGTACTAGTACATGTTGAATTATTTTGCGGGTTTGAAATAAGCCGACATAGCTCAGTGGTTCAGAGCACCTGACCGGACACAAGATGGTAGAAAGTTCAGTTCCCGTTGGCAGCATTTATTTTTACTCGCGAGATATTTTCAATTTGTATGGATATTTTATGCGACTAATTATTGCTTATAATTATGTGTTATCCTTTATGCTATGCATAAAACCTTGTATTATAAACATTAGTTTATCATTAAAAATAATGAAGTATTTTTAGTCAAATGAACTACCTTCTACTGCCGTATTTAGCCAACGTTTTGGAAAGTATTACATTGTCCATCATCAGGGCAGATGTGTGATGATTGTACCTCATTCATCACACAAACACGCTGTAAAAAAGTTGTACTACAAAATCGTTAAAATGACATGATGTGGTGAATCTACCAGTTTCACGATCGTACCACTAATTTCCGGACACCGTGTATTAACTATGTAATGATTTTACTACATGCATCTTCCAAACACGCTGTAAAAAAGTTTTACTACAAAATCGTTAAAATGACATAATGTGGTGAATCTACCAGTTTCACGATCGTACCACTAGTTTCCAGACACCGTGTATTAGCCATGTAATGATTGTACTCCGTGCATCACACAAACACGCTGTAAAAAATCGTTCTAGTACCGATCAGTTATATTATTCTTAGTTTTAGTAATGATTACTTTAATCGAATGTTAAGTCACTGGTTGTCACATACAAATACAGGGTTTTCCAATAAGAGGTGTTATTTTAAATTGCCCGCTATTTCGGTAGATGTTACTTTTGAAGCTGTCATTTTTTGACATTTGACAAGTACAAACTACGTCATTGATAAAAATGGAACGATACACGCTTCAAAAACGCATTGAAATTATTAAAATTCACTTGAGTGAATCAAATGCAAATCATCTTAAGTGATGAGGCCCATTTCCACCTCGGTGGCTTCGTCAACAAGCAAAATTGTCACATTTGGGGTTCGGAAAACCCAAGAGTTATTGTTGAAAAGCCTCTCTATTTTCAACGTGTCACTGTTTGGTGCGGTTTATGGTCCGGCGGAGTCATTGGACTTTACTTTTTTGAAAATGAGGCTGGAGCAACAGTTACGGTGAATGGATTGCGCTATCGAGAGATAATAAATGATTTTTTTATGGCTGGAATTGGATGGTATTGATCTGGATTACGTTTACTTTCAACAAGACGGCACTACGTGCCACACAAACAACAAAACCACTGATCTTTTACCGGAAAAACATCAAAATAACACCTCTTATTGGAAAACCCTGTATTATAATTCAATATTTTTGTTCCTTATTTTAATCGGAATGGATGTAAAAAACGAAGCTATGATAGTCAGCTTAATCTTCACAGAAATTTATCACCTCGTTGTGACGAAGGTCTTTCTCAAAGTAATTATTAAATTGACCTTTTCTCGATAATCCATGCCAAACCCGTATCTAGCGGGACAAATTAATTAATTAATTTTATTGGTTTTTTTATATGTTCAATATTGTTATTATTTCATTTATAATCACAATTTTTGTATTAACAAGTTCTGCTGTATCATAATTTTTATTATTTTTTTAAATGATAAACTAATATTTATAAGACAAGGTTTTATGCATAGCACGAAGGATAACAAATTAATATAAACAATAATTAGTCGCCTGTAATATCAATACAAATTGAAAATATCCCCCGACTAAAAATAAATACCGCCGACGGGAATTGAACCAGCACCTTCTGATGTCGACGATAAGCCGACGTAGCTCAGCGGTCCAGAGCACCTGACTGGACATCAGAAGGTGCGGGATCAATTCCCTTCGGCGGCATTTATTTTTAGTCGGTAGATATTTTCAATTTGTATTCATATTTCAGGCGACTAATTATTGCTTTAATTTATTATAATTGTTATTATTATTAGACGTGACAACTGTTTCGCCTTCCGAAAGCATTGTCAAATTGTGATGAAGCCACGATCTGTTTGTGTTAGTTCCATCAAAATACCTTATAACATTAATTATCTATTACCTCCAAATTTCCATTCATTTCCGACATTTGCAATTCATTCTGATGGCAACCTGCTACACCAGCGCCTCCTAGCGGCATGAGTTGTGCGCCTTAGTTTTATTTCACACATTTTAATGGATTTTATGTTAAATATATATATTATGTTGCTATTTACTCTGTCTTTGATGGTTCAAAAAAGTAATAAAATACTAATATTAAATGTTTTGTAGGAAATTTTACAAATGGAATTCAATATATTTAATAATAATAATATATTAATATTATGCTAGCAGTTAAAAACCCGTTCCGCGGGTTTTTTGCTGCTAGGCCCTGCGGGCGGCACTTGGTTGGGCTTCGACAAGTTAAAGTGATACTAACAACAATTACATGTAATAGGTAGATATTAGGCCATTCAGAGAGAGGGTGAGTATATATTGTTAAAACGCGGAACAGGAAGAAGTTAATAAAAAAAACCTCTTTCAAGATAGGTAGATTGAGTATAGCTAAAGCGATCAAAAAAGCTTGCAGTGTTTTGCGTTGAAATCAATTATTGCAAATAAAATTTTTTCGGTCGTTCGATAGTTCCTATTTTGACGTCCTGCACATATACTTGTTTAATTTTACACATTCATTCTGTTATTATTTGAAAAAATGTCCTTCAATGAAACTCACTTAGATATTTATTGTTATTACATTAAAAAATGACCAACATATGCAGTAAATATGGTACCGGGAACAATCATTATGTTTTGTTAAACGAAATTTGACTTGTTTTGAAATTTTTTTTTTTTTTTTTTGTATTAGGCAATTCACCCTAAAAAGAGTGCTATGTGCCGTTAAAGTTAGGGGAGATGGTTATAATTTTATGGGAAATCTATACGGGAATAGGAAATCTCAAATATTGAAGTCATTCAAGTCTATGAACTTGTATAGAACTGAGAAAATGCGAGAATTGTTGAGAGAAAGTAAATAAGGAATACTAAAGGGAGATTGGTGGGTGATTTTTATAAGTAAACGATAAATGCCTTTGAAAGATGAATGATTTTTACAATTAAAGAAAACATGATCAAGAGTCTCATTTTCCATGCCACACTGGCAGAGTGGACTATCTAGGACCCGGATTTTAAACAAATGGGATGCAATGGAGCAATGACCAATTCTCATTCTCGAGATACATGATATAAATCTTTTGGATTTTTTCTTGCCATGAAACCAAGGTTTACTTGGAATATGATTTTGTATTCCAGCATAAAAAGCACCAGTTCGGGTTTTCGTATTTGTCCAATTTTCTTCCCAGGAGCGAATCATGTTGGATTTAAGAATCGAGATGACGTCAGAGATAGGAATTTTAAAATCTAAAGGATTAGAGCCAGAAATTGTTCCAAGTTTAGCTAGAGAATCGGCTTTCTCGTTACCCTTGATTCCTAAATGGCCAGGGACCCAAACCAATATTGTCTCGAAATTTAATTAATTTAAAGATTTTAGGGTGTTTCTGATATTATAAATAATAAATATAGTCTTCTGGTTTATGGATATTTGAGGAAATTTTCAACACTGCGCTTAGTGAGTCAGTGCACAGTAAGGCTCGTCGAATATTGAAAAGCTGGATTTGACTCAAAGCTTGTTCAATTGCGAAGCATTCTGCAGTAAATATAGAAATTTCTTTAGGCAATTTATAAGACAAATCTAAATCGAATTCGGGAATGTGTACCGCAGCTCCGCAATCTTTGTTATCAGACTTAGAACCATCTGTGTAAATGAGTGAAAATTCTGGAAACTTAGAAGATGTAATGTTTTTAAATTTTTCCTCAACATTTTGATTAGATGAGGTTAAAATATCAGTTCGGAAGTCTGAAGTTATAACGTTGGGGATATAATTGATAGAATCAAATGGGATGGTGAAAATAGGAAGGATAGGATCTTTTTGTAGATTTTGGAGGGAAAAAGACAGAGATTTGAATGAAAGAAAACTTTTTAGAAGGAGAGGAAGTCGATTTTTATCTGTCAATCTTTTTTTGTTGTTTAAGTTATTGAACAAATAATCAAGGCTTTGTTCTAAAGGGTGACGCAATACAGAAAAAGATTTAAAAATATATTTATCAGCCAGGAATTGTCTCCTCAAAATTAAGAGGGGATCAACACATTCTACCTGGAGAGAATTAATTGGAGAAGATTTCATCGCTCCAATAATTATTCTGAGCGCTTTGGACTGAATTCTTTCAAGTTTTTTGTCCAAATATTTAGGAAGAGGATCGAAAAGAAACGTTCCATAATCCAAATGGCTTCGCACTAGAGCACCATACATTAATTTAAGAGTAGTAGGATGAGATCCCCACCACAATCTGGAAACAGCTCGCATAATATTTAACCCCTTTTCACACTTAGCCGAAATGTTCTGAATATGCGGGAGCCAGGAAAGTTTTTGATCCAAAAGTAGTCCAAGAAATTTAATTTGCTTAACGATTTGAAGAGGGACATTATCAAAGCAGACAGAAAAGGGGAGTATTTTTCTTTTGCGCGTAAAAGCCACTAATTTGGTTTTGGACGTAACTAAATTCATCCCATTTGTCAACAACCAAACTTTAATATTATGTAAAGCCAAATTCAATTCCTTCGCAGCGCGCGATAGATTTTTGTGTGATAAATATATAAGGAAATCATCAGCAAAATAAAGTCGCTTGATAGATGAAGGAATAACATTGTCTAAATCACTTATATATATATTAAATAATAATGGACTGATTACGGACCCCTGAGGTAACCCCTTCCATAGTTTGCGATTTATCGTTTTTGAGGAAAAGTGGATAACAATGGATCTGTCTGTTAGTAAATTAATAGTAAATTGAACTAGTTTTAAGGGAATTTTTATTTTAATTAATTTTTCTTTCAAAATGTTAATTAATACATCGTCGTAAGCTGACGAAAGATCAAGAAATGTGGCCAGAGTGCAAGAATTAAGGGACTGAGATATACGGATGTCTGTTGTTAACACACTTAAATTATCTATGGTTGATTTCTTTTTCGGAAGCCATAATTGATAAGGAGAGATAATTCTGTGATTTTCAACAAACCATTACAATCTGTTCTTTATCAAGTGTTCTGCTACTTTCATTAAACATGACGAAAGAGCAATAGGACGATAGGATGAGATTTCAGATGGATTTTTACCTGGTTTTAAAATCGGAAGGATTTTTTGAACTTTCCAGACTTCCGGTATAAATTCTGTTTCGAACATGTAATTAATTAAGGATAAAAAATATTCAACCCACATATCTGAGAATGCTTTAATGAAACTATATAAGATTCCATCAGGGCCAGGAGAAGAGTCTGGAAGGGAATTGATTACTCGATTTAATTCACTTACTGAGAAAGGAGAGTCCAGCCAGCTAGAGTGAGATGGATAAGAAATAAAGGAAGGCATTTCCTCACATCTGGCAACTGACGGAGGAGCTATCTTATCAGCAAAACCTATTATAATTTCTTCTGGAATATGTTTGGAACGCTGGGGAAAATATGACGAACCGAATTTTTTTAAATTGGACCATACGGATGACTGGGGAGATTCAGGAGACAAGCGTTCACAGAATTTTCGCCAACCAGACCGCTTTTTGTTTTTAAAAACGCGTTTCGCTTCTGCCTGGGCGCGTTTCACAGAAAGTTAATTTTCGAAAGACATACATTTACGGAAAATGGAAATTGCTTCTCTTCTGGATTTAACGACACTAGTGCATTCTTCATCCCACCATGGGGTGGAATGTTTTATCTTAATGTTAACATTACGTTTTTTAAGTGTTTTTTCTGCAGCTTTTATTATCATGTTAGGAAATAATTCACATTGTAAACTAGTGTTGACAAGGGAAGACTTAGATGCTTGAACAATGGAGTCTAATTCTGAAGAAAAATTTCTCCAATTCGCGTCTTTCGTTTTAAATTTAAAACTATTGTTTATCGAAAAGGAATGCGTGAAAGATAGATGGTGGAAGGTAATTATTATAGGAAAATGGTCACTGGAAAGTGGATCTTTAAGAATGTTCCAAGAACATATGGGAATCACCGAAGATGAGCAAAGAGATAAATCGACTGCACTTTTCCGATGTTGAGGGGCAGTGAAACGAGTTGGAGATCCGTCATTTAGAATACATAAATTATAGGTATCCATAAATTCTAATAGATTATGGCCAGAACGGTTTGTTAACTCACTGCTCCAAGAAGGAGAATGAGCATTGAAGTCCCCAAGTATCATATAGGGGGGACGAATCTGGGATATAAATGTTGACCATTCGTTTTCAACAAAAATTGTAGAGGGAGGGATATATATTGATAGTAATGTAATATCAGATACAACAGCTGCTACTATCTGAAAATTATTGGAGAGAGTGTGGAAAATAATTTGTTTAAAAGGGATAGAATTATGTATAATAAGAGCAGCGCCACCTTTGCCATCCAGTCTATCATGTCTTAGACAATGATATCCAGGAATCTTAAATTGGTATGAGGGTTTTAACCACGTTTCGGAGATGGCAGCAACTGAAATATTATGCTCATCAAGTAACTGTACAAGATCAATTTTGTTGGCGAATAGACTTCTACTATTCCATTGAAGTATTTTGCTCAGTTGCGGATACATCGGGAAGGCTAGTAAAGATTTCATATAATCGGCAGCGTTGGACGGTACTTTATTGTTATTTGAAAGGATCGTAATTAATAGGGTAATTAAAGTTTGAATAAAAGAAGAATTTTCAATCATGACTTTAGGTAAGATATCGGAAGTGGAACAGTTTTTTAAGGCAGTCCCATTGGGAGCCTGGGATTTATTATTCCCATTCGGGTTAAGTAAAAGATCATTATGTAGTTTTTTATCGAAAGAAGGAATAAATTTTGGATTAGATTTTATCGGTTTGAAAATTGTTTCTTTGTGGGAAGATGATAGAGGGGATTTAGGGGAAGAAAAATGAAAGAGAGAAGCGTTAGACGTTATCTCTGCAAAAGATTTTTTCGTAGGAGGGAATAATTTAGAAGCCTGAAAGTAGGAAATGTTGTCTGCAGCCATTGACTGTTTTATATTTCTCTGTCTAGATAACTCTGGACAGGCCACACTAACAGCAGTATGGTTGCCCTTACAATTAATACAAATAGGGTTATTCGTTGTATTTTGACACTGTTCAAAGGGATGATCCTCTCCGCAATGGAAGCAACGAGGAGGGGAACGACAAATAGGTTTTGAATGGCCAAAACGGCAACAGTTGAAACATTGGATCGTCGGTAATCTGTATACTTCAACGGGAAGAGCGTTATAATAAATAAATACACGGGATGGTAATGTTTGACCTTCAAAAGTAATAACAACGGATTGGGAAGGTTTCCATATAGTGGTGCCGGTGGAAGTATCCTTGAAATTCAAACGACGTGCTTTCAAAACTTTTGGAGTTAATTGAGAGTCATTAAGAGCGTCTACTATTTCTGTTTCTAATAGATCAGTTGGGATACCTCTTACTCTGCCCATTCTGGTTAAATTGAAAGTAGGTATGAAAGATTTAAATTTATTATTTGAAAGAGAACCAATTTTTTTAACAAAATCATTAGCTAATGTGGCGGATTTAAATTCTATGGATAGTTTGTATTGACCTTCCGGTTTTATTGATCCATTTATAATACCGAGGTTATTGAGTTTTGAGCTAAAAATAAATTTACCAAAATCCAGGGGATGAATTATTTTCCCCTGTTCAGTCCTTTGGACATTAACAATAAATGGAGCTGAAGATGAAATAGAATACATAAGCTCAATGGCTTTTGCTTCTGTAGGAATGGTATCATTATAACTTCCATGAGAGATTGGGGATTCGTTTGTTTGTGAAAGATATTTAATTTTAGGAGGTACATTAAGGCAAAGCGGAGGTCGTCGTTTTCGGGAAGGAATGGTTACAGAAGCTTGGGAATCATCAGAATCGTAGACGTCTGCAATATTAGAAATGGACTCAGGGTCAGGAGGTCGATTTTCATCCTCCTCCATTTCAACAAATAAAAAAAAAACTAAACAATAATTATTATTTAAGAAATAATAAATGATAGAAATAATATACGCAACTGCGTCGCAAACCAATAACAGAAACAAAAATAATGAATACGAAAAGGTAACAATAAATAAATCTTATCTGTACGCCGCGCCGCCCGTCAGCAAGCCGTATAACACAGAGCACTGGAAGTAAACACGACTGCACGCTACCGAGGTTCGGTGACTACCGAAATTTTTATTAGTGGATATATTAACTTCTAAAAATGTGGATAATGTCTTCAGTAATTTATTGAAGTTCTTAGAATATTTATGAATTTTCATTAAAAAAATCATTTTTTATTGTTTGTTTTTGGGGTGTTATGCCGTGTTGCGCTAACTCCTTCTTTAGCCGACGTTTCGGACAGCGTTGCAGTGTCCATCATCAGGGCAGATCCGGTAGACAGACTGCAACGCTGTCCGAAACGAAGGCTAAAGAAGGAGTTAGCGCAACACGGCATAACACCCCAAAAACAAACAATAAAAATGCTTTTGGCCGTGAGAATCTAAAAACTTACCAAAAAAATCATTGTTCGATTTTTAACACTAAGGACGGGTTGTTTCGGAGAATTTGAACAATTCATCAAATTTCAACGTTCATTTTCGCGTTCTGTGATAGTCCTATTCAAGTTCTGTTATTATATCATTATAGGCTAGTTGCTTGACAGATCTGAAATAAAAACAGAACTTTGAAAAATCTTTCACGGAACTTGAAAATTAACTTTGAAATTTGAAGAATTGTTCAAATACTCCGAAACAACCCGTCCTTAGTTATTGTCCTTTTTAACAGAGGCTTAGTCAAGGCAATTTTGACGCCATCAAATCACGTTGAAATGGCTTTAACCGTGTTTGGTGACCAAATTCGAATAGCCAAGTTCTTTCCCACCTTCTTTTAATAATACATTTTTTTGTATTTTCTATATATATATCGCAGACTTCATTTATATGTACTATATATAATTTATATAACGCTCTATATTTCATTAGTTCGAAATCAAGCGAAATATAATTAACTTATTCCCCCTTTGTATGAAGTTCACTCCAACAATATGGAACGAGTTGAATCCAAAATTTCTTAGGTACATAAATTTTAAGCTCAAAATTTCAATTGAAAAATATTAATTATGTCAGTTTATGAATCGATTGCATCTAATAACACTGTCTTACAGGAGAATGTTGTCAGACCTGGTTGTGTTACACAGAGTCATTAACAACTTAATTGACAGGCCTGCGATCGTCGCCACTGTTTAATTCCATGTACCGACTAGGAACACAAGACAGAACAAACAACTATCAGACACCCTCACCAATCATTAGGATGCATGATCTGGGCAACGAGTTTGGGGGTACTATTGATATATTTACCTTTGTTGAACTTACACTTTTTTGAACTTATACTTTTTTGAAGTTACACTTTGTTGAACTTATACTTTGTTGAACTTGCACATTGTTGAACTTACACTTTGGTGAATCCTACAAATTGTAATGTATTTGTCTTATACTCGTATATAGTATTGTATATATTTTTTATTTATGTAACTGTTACTTATTTAATAATATTTTTTATATTCTGTTTATCAGTTTACTGTTATGTCATGCTTTAACAACCAAAATAATTTAAAAAAAAGAAAAAGTATAAAGAACACACACAGATAACAAATAAATAATATTAATGATAACATAATAAAATAAAGGCTTGTAACTTTGTACCATTATAATTTATTACTAACAACTTGCTTACAATGAAGACTGATATAACAAACGCCTAAAACTATACATGTTTACTACCAATTGGGTGATATACACAATAAATTATTGAAAGTGAAACTGTACTGGTTTATTTTATACTCAACATCTAAATGAAAAATTAATTCACACGTATAACTAGAGGATTTTCCAATAAGAGATGTTATTTTGAATAGCCCGCTATTTCGGTAGATGTTACTTTTAAAGCTGTCATTTTTTGACACTTGACAAGTAAAAACTACACCATTAATAAAAATGGATACACGCTTTAACAACGCATTGAAATTATTAAAATTCACTTGAGTGAATCAAATGCAAATCATCTTGAGTGATGAGGCCCATTTCCACCTTGGTGGCTTCATCAACAAGCAAAATTGTCGCATCTGGGGCTCGAAAAACCCAAGAGTTATTGTTGAAAAGCCTTACTTTTTCGAAAATGAGGCTGGAGCAACAGTTACGGTGAATGGATTGCGCTATCGAGAGATGATTAATGATTTTTTATAGCCGGAATCGGATGGTATTGATCTGGACAGCGTTTACTTTCAACAAGACGGCGCTACGTGCCACACAAGCAACGAAACCATTGATCTTTTACGATTGAATATCAAAATAACACCTCTTATTGGAAAACTCTGTATAGATTCCCCAAATATAATTAAATACATATTTTAAAAATACTGCTATAATGTGACTTACGTTTTATGGCTTAGAAGTTGTGATGGACCAAGGTCCTTCCCGAGGTAAATGATATAAACCGTCATAGTAGAGCCATCTATCGGAACAGACACATATGAATTACAGGGAACTGCATGCAAAGGTGGGAGGTTTCCTTTTGGGTTGCGACGAAAGGGTTGGATTGCCCAATCATGATGATCAGAGAAAAGGGGGGTGCGACTTTCTGACAGGACAAAGGAAATTACAGTTAGGGGGCGTGTTTAGGCTTTGATTTATATAGCATCGACCTTGGAAATATTCCCACAAAATGAATAGGTGAACGAACGTAGCTAGATTCAAGGTTGAATCACTTGACATTTTAGGGGGTTCAAAACCTTTTTTTGAGGCGTAGCATCACTCGGACGAAGCGAGATTTGGTGGCAACAGGTCTGTTACTCGAGGTTAAAAGAAGTAAAAGGTTGTCGATTTCTGGTACTCGAAAGTGTTGATTTTGGAAAAAAATTCGAACATGGTTTTGCATCATTTAGACAGTAATAACCGTTATCGAAAGTAATAAATTTTATACGTGGCTTATGGAAGACGAAAACACATTAAAATTAATAGCTAAACGATTAGCTGAGGAATTATGACCAAGTACATACGGGTTTGTTATGAAGGGAACTTGAAACCTCTGATTAATGTGAGGTGAGAGGAGAGACAAAGACAAAAGATAGGCGTGTGGCAGAATCATTAGGGTCAACACCCATAATTGCAGAGAGGAATCGTGAAAATCCAGTAATAATTCTTGGAATAAAACTGGCCGAAGAAATAAACAGGTTATCAAACCGATGCGGTCTCGGACGGAAGGCAAAGGGTAAGCGACATGATGTGTACTGGGACATTTCAACTAGAGCGGATACCGATAGGAACCTGAAATAATCGGTGAGAGGTGAGATAGTTATACTAAACCACGGAAAAGAAAGGTGAATAAATGTGAAATGTAAGAGACGACCTTACGCAAGGGATTTATCATACGGAGGAATGGGAATGTTTGTCAGAAGTGATCGATTCGGAAGGTAAAGGGAGGGACGGACGTGTACACCATTCAATTCGACAAAAGGCGAGTTGCGAGTTCTATTTTCACACGGAAGAAAGAAGACTGAAGGTAGGCTGTAGGGAATATCCACGAAAACGGGAAGTTAAGGGGAAAATTTTGACTAGTTACGCGTAAGAGGATGTCTTAGCGCACTAAAGGAAAGGTCATCAGAACACACATCACGGACCAAATAGGAACGCGAAAAAATTTAAATTAGAAAAACAGGTCAATTCTGACGGATTAGAAGGCACCTACCAGATGAGGCGAACTTAAGAATTTCACCAGTACGGGCCTGTGTTGTGAAACAGCAAATGCCCGTTTTTTCTGAGAAAGTGTAGACCTGATAAGTTTTAAGTGACACATGGGATATTAGGCAAGAAAGATAGGGCCGTAGCGCTTCTTTAAAGGTTGCGATGACAAACGTGATTAATTACTGTTATAAAACGGCGTGCACGGGCACAAATCGATAGTCCGTGTCCTAGATAAATCAGTGTCCTAGACGTAATAATAAATTCTTGTCGAAAAGTTTAATTGGTTTAAATTCAGTAATTAAAATTAATAAACGTTAAAAATTCCTTCTAGAATAAAATAGAACGCAAGTGTTAAAATCTCTCGTTGGGGCTTCGATGAGACCTCGGACTAAAGTCAAATTATAACTGAAAATCTATATACCTAAGTATCTTGCTACCGCGTGTTGGGCTCGATCGAGGCCGCGTTACAACAAATTTTTTTCAATAACTACTAGGTTAAGGAGGGAGGACCGAAGTACATTCATTACGGCAAATAACGAGGGTAACACAATCAAAATTAGGAAAATAAGATTAAGGTTATCTCAGGTGAAGGAAAAATATTAGGTATAAACTTAGGGTAAATCTAGTGGTATTCGCGAACACCCCGGCAAAATGGCAACGGTTGTGTAAAACCCAACCTGGATGTTGTTATTTAGTGGATAGGGGCTTGGTAAGTTTTTTTTTATTTCCAATTCAATTCAACCAAATTCCCAGATGGACTTGGAACGCGCGATGCTGATATTTGCCGACTGACAGTTACTACTAATCCACTTTAATATGTACATAAAACCAATATGTCAATTTTCAGGATTCCCCGACAATATCAATATAATTACCCTCAAGCCTTACCCCATTCTCAAATTTACCCCTCGACTAAACTTCATAGTTGGGTAATGTCTGATAGTGTCGCTGCAAATCCGTTTCTCACAAACACGGACTAGACAGAAGGATTTTTTTTCTCACGCTATCACGTGAGAAGGGTTGCCAACGTGGGCGGATCGGACCAACGAAGCGCTGGGGGGGCTACTCCCTCTGACGGGGCCGTGTTGAAAAAGGGGCGCGAAAGTGGAATGGAAATATTGATGCCAATTGGTAATGAACGGGAACATGGTCAGCAGTTGGGGCGTATAGTCTGAAGGCACTTTGGACGTCTGTGAAAATCCACGTGGGAGGGCGACGGCGTGAGATACGTGGGAATAAGTCCGCAGCGCTATCACATTATCCAATGGTGTCGACCGGGAAGCTGATGTAAGCCAACTGGAACGCTCCCTTGGCGGAATTACAGCAGCTTTTTTGAGGTGAACTGTAGGTCTGACGGCACGTGGGAGATTAAGCTTCATCAGGCAAAACCTACACAACACACTTTTTGCGTTAGTATCATGATATGGGATGCAATTACCTTCCCCATCTAGACTCAGTAAAGTAGTTCGTCCGGAGGAAAGGGCGTTGGAGCGATTTCGGAAATGGCGTGATGACTTAATTCGCTTTCTCTTGGACGTGAACGGATCCGATAGGTCAGGGTACCTTTACGAAATGGGTTGCCAGCTATGGGGTATAGTCTAGCCACGTCGGAGTCAGCGTTTGATTTCTGATCACCATCCACCGTTCTCGTATTTGGTCAGCGGAGGAGCCAACGTAATTTGCAAAAAAAAAATATTTCGATCATATAGTTTACCCTTCCTCCCCTCCCCCCCTCTCGTCCCTTCCCTATAAAAGATTGAGTGTCGAGTAGCAAAATTAATATATGTTAAAAATAGATGGAGGCGACCCCAGAGCTGAGGTACCGAAAGCCGACGCCCGATGCATGTCAATACTGTACTATACTAATTTGTGCAATAACGAAACTATTTCATGTTCTCGGATTTATTTAGGGTCAGGAAGAAAAATTGCAAGCGATTACCACTGTATTAGAGTTAGGCGTACTGCAGGGGACAGAAGTAGGCTAAACACGCGGTCTTATAAGAAAGTTTAAAAAAATTTCAATGATAAGGGGATCATTCACTCTAATTTAAACGAACCAGGATTACCACAAATATATGCATTAATAGCCCGTTCATATCTCATATGAATTTCAAAACCAAAAAAGAAACACAACGCTGAAAAAGGGGTATTATTGCAAATTAAATCTTAAGATCTTTGCCGTATGTTCCATACGGGGGTCGAAAGGCTTAGCTAGGGTTTCCTTTTAAGGTAGTCCTTTTAAAGGGCGCCACCAACAGCTTAGGAAAATCGAAGGACAACGACCAGGATGTTACAACATTTTGCAGATCAGACAGGAGAAATAATCATTATTTTACCGTAGGTATAAATGTAGAAGGACGGAAACATTACAAAGTAGACTTACGACTAACATACTTATTTTTTTTTTAAACTTCCGATTTAGTTGTCCGGGTTAAGTCTTCCCCAAAGGAAAAACTTAACCCTTCCACTCACTTTTCCACAAATGATCAGCTAGTCAATCAACACTATGTAAGTGCATTATGTAAGTAAAATAAATACAAAACAATACAAGAACAACAACCCGTCAAATCACCAGATATCAAATGGGAAAAAAAAATTCACCGTCTCCAGATATTTTCATATCAGAGGGTTCGGCTCGGTAGAACTTCTAACAGGGCCTATAAATCCTACTGATCCCTCAACATAAATATTTAAAAAATATATAATATATTACTGTCCGTACTGTCAGTACTATTTACATTTTCCTCTTCTCCTCTCTACCTTTAGCCTCACATCGGAGATGCCATAGTCCTACTGGCTCCAAACGGTTGGGAGAAAAAAAATTAGATTAAAAAAAGATACTGCACAAGAGTCCCAACTGCCCCCAACCGTTTGGAGCCAGTGAGACTATGGCATTCCTGATTGGGGTATTTTGTGAGGCTGAAGGTAGTGGAAAGGGTAAGGAGGTGGATAAGAGGAAGGTGAGGAAGTATCTGGTTATTCAGATCTGGTCACCAAACATGGCCAAAGCCATTTAAAGTAACGTTTCAATTCATAATGGTTGTCTTATACCATACTGAGATTTTCTACTGTGGAACTAATTTGAATTAATTTGTGAAATAACACAAATTAACCAAATAAAATTAGTGACATCTGGATTGCTAGCCGAGAGACTTACCTCTCGACCACGGAGGATTGACTGAAACAAGTGCTTCGGTTTCAATTCACCAGGGCGATACTGAGAGTCTGTCTGTTACTAAAATATGACGAGGGCAATATTTTAATATTAAAAGATTTCAGTTTATTTACAATGAATATGTAATATTAAAAATCTCTGTATGCTACTGGTAGGTAATAAGATGTTTACAAAATCTCATTCTTACGTCAATTCAATATCAATTGTTATTTCACGTTTTTGCGAATGCATTATAATATCATACAGAATTAAGAAGAACTGATTATTATACAAAATAACAATTAAAATCATTATATCTATTGGAAATTTCCTTGGGAAATTCCCGTTTATTATGCATTGAAATGGTGAAAATCGTTTACCGCAAATGACGTACGGATATTTTTTAAACAAGTCTAGATGAAATCTTCATCTATATATAAACAAAAATTAATGTTTCTTTGTGTGTCCTCTATAGACTCTAAAACTACTGGACCGATTTTGTTGAAAATTTCAAAGTTTGTACTTATTAGTATCAGGAGTGCTTAGAGATTGAGATAGAGTTTTTTAGAATGGTAGGAGAAGTCAGGGACGCCCGAGGAAGACATACGGCCGTTGTTCCCAAATTTTAGAACGATCAATCCAAGGTTCCGATCAGCCAAGTGATTTTTTCAGTAACGTTTGATATTCACCTGTTTCCAAAACATTTTATTGTTGATTATCTTAAATGGCCACGCCCACTTTCATAGACAATAAAATGGCATCAAAGTAAAAACATTCAATTTTAAATTAATATCGACGAATTAATTATTGTATTTACTATTTGTTTATTTATTGTTGCCTTACCTTTAATACAGCCGTGTCTTGGCGTTGTGAGTATTTTTCTCTCTGACGACATTTTTTGTAACTAGTCATTTACTGAGGCAAGCTCAATCCAGTAGTTTGGCTTCCTTAAATTGATCGATCGCTCAGTCGTCACCTTTACTTGGAAAAGAGCGTAGTTGAGCGTTTGAGCAATGTTGAGCTAAAATTTCGGTTCAACAATTGATCAGTAGGATTGGGAACAACGGCTGATATTGCATTATCTCTCCAGTTGAATGAGATACGTAGTCTCATACCAGTGTGCATTTTATGATACAAAATAAAGTGAATAATAGGAAAATTCGGGGACGCCGAAGAAGACATGGCACGATCAAATAAATCAATTACTTGTGGGTGGTAAAATGGTAAAATGTACATACGCTTTCATTAACTAATTAACTTTTTAATCTAGTCTCCTTCAACGGAAGCAATCTTCCGAACAGGCCTTCCATTGATATGCTTGGTGTAACTATAAGTGACCAGCTCAGGTACGGGGGCTCCATCGAAGCCAGAGTAAAGCTGGCCTCTCAGAAGCTGGGCGTACTGTACAGGGCCCGCAGATACTTTAATAGTACACAACTGCTGACCCTGTACAAATCGCAAGTGCGCCCTACTGTCGAATTTGGCAGCCATCTCTGGTCCGGAGCCCCTAAATACCTGAAAAAAACCCTTGAATCTGTGCAAAAACGGGCGGTCCGTTTGATAGATTCCCCAATCTTAACAAACGGACTGCAATCTTTAGAGCATAGGCGTCAGGTAGGTATGCTGTCCTTGTTCTATCGGTATTACAATGGAAGATGCTCTGAAGAACTAGCGTCATTGATCCCTTCGGCACCGGTGCGTAGTCGAGATACGCGCCAAACGCGCGCCCAACATTTGTACACGGTTGACATTTGTCACATGAGAACGGGTCGCTTCTACGATTCGTTCTTAAGTTCAACAGCTCGGCTGTGGAACGAACTGCCGACCTCTGTGTTTCCTCCCTCCTACAACATGGGACTCTTCAAGAACCATGTTCACTCTCTCCTCTCCACAAAAAGACCCTCCACACAGCATCCTCAAAGATGACATAAGCCCTGAGGGAAATTATTTTCTTCAGGGCCTCCTGTGTAAAGTTAATATAAAAATAAAAAAAATTTACGCGATAAAAAAAGTTTTCTAAGTAGAATGTATGACGTGCAAGTGATTGGTAGAAGAGGTCAAGGATGCCTAAGAAAGACGTGGCATAACCAAGTGAAAAAAATACTTAAAAAGTAAACTAATTCATTTTTTTAGAATAACATTATTTCCAACTTACTGTTATCAGGAACACTAGAATTTCCAACATCAAAACTTTACTAATAATCATCCCGAGCAAACCGGGTACATGTCAGCTAGTTTTTTATAAAACATGCTCAGTTGCTGATTAATAATTACTTGTTGGTAGAAATGTGTCTTTATTGATGTGGAAGATAGCTACCTAACAAGGCAGGTAAAATAATATTATTTTTTAATGATAAACTAATGTTTATAAGACAAGGTTTTTTATACATAGCACAAGGAATAATAAATTATTACAAGCAATAATTACTCGCCTGAAATATCCTTACAAATTGAAAATATCTCCCGACTAAAAAAAAATGCCGCCGAAGGGAATTGAGCTCGCAGCCTTCTGATTTTCTGATGTCCGGTCAGGTGCTCTGGACCTCTGAGCTACGACGGCTTACTAGTATTTCCATCAAATAGATATCTATATAAATATATGCTTATATTATTTGGTTTTTAAACATGGAATTCGGGGTTCTGATTGATATAGATTTAACCGTATTTGTTGACCAGATAAGAATTTTAGGTACTTTAATACCAGGTTTTTTCTCACCTTCCTCTTTCCCATTTCCTGCCCCTTACTACGACCTTTACCTCACAACACATCCCAATAGGGGATGCCATAGTCTCACTGGTTCCATAGAGTTGGGAGCAATTGGGAACCTGAGAAAATAAAATTAGGTAGGTGTTTTTATAACAACAAAAAAATATCCAAAATTACATTAATGTAAATGATAAAAAATGGAATTGTCTTATGGATAAAAATATTCTTATTATTTGTACATAATAGATGCGGCTAAAATTGATAGGTATCCACTTACTTACAATTGTGTTCATTGGTACATATCATATGTATTCACTTCCTAAATAAGTAGGTATCCATGCGAAACGTCGCTGAGAATCAGCTTTGGCTTGTTTATGGCTTCTACGTATTGTTTTTTTTTTATCGGAAAATTTATACAACTAACTTTACGTAGATCGGATTTGAATATTTAAAAGGTTTTTTTTTACGGTGATTGACAGTTTGCTGTTGTCATAATAATATCTAAAAATGAACTTGTTGTTCAATTTTATGGGATCTTTTCTGAAATCGGATAACGCGTTTTAAACATTCTGTATGCAATCAATTTTGGGTAAATTCCGTGTTCGCTTCAATTCTCATTATTTCTGAAAAAGTTTGAGAATTTAGTAAAAGTATTTGTAACTGGTTCAGGGTAATTTTTTGACCTATTCAGCAGGACTCTTTCGGAACATCGCCATGCACCGCAGTGCACGGAGAAAAAATACTATTTTTAATTTACTAAGAATATCATTGAAGAAAAAGAAAATATTAATAAATAAAAATGACACATGAAACAAACACATAAAACAAAAAAGAACTCAGGATCTCTGGCCTTACCGATATAGGCGACTTAACCACTTGACCATTAGGACCTAGTTAAATAGTAATGTAAATTCTGAATTTGAAGTAAGAGATTCAGTTTTAGTTGAGGTCCCCATTTTACAATTTTATGTAAATATTTTATATAAATAATTATATATACGTTGATGAGTAAAACCTTCTTAAGTTAAAAGAAAAAGTAGGTTCTTAATACTAAGAACCTCTTTAAATTATTGGTATTCCGATGAAAATGGGATTGCAGGCCTTAACGAATGAATTATCTGGTTTACTTATAGTGATTTGTTTTTGGGGTATTGTGCCGTGTTGCGCTAAATCTGAAATCTGAGATTACACATCTGCCCTGATGATGGACACTGCAATGCTGTCCGAAACGTTGGCTAAAGAAGGAGGTGGCGCAACACGGCATAATACCTCAAAAAATAATCACTATATTACGAATAAATCTTATAACATAATATATCTTGGATCATGTGTTGATGGAAATTTACCAGGAAACCTGTAAATTCATTCGTTTGGCTTGCAGTTCCGTTTTTAACAGGATTTATAATAATTTTAAGAGTTTCTTAACCTGTTAACCGGGGAGTTCAGTTTTGAATTACGCAACATATAACGGGCGCGAACTCCTTCACCAGGACGTATCAATACGTCACGCCCCGTGGACGTTAATTTTATTTTTATTTTTTTTTATTTATGCATCAAAAAAGTGAAAACATCGAATTAAAAAAATAGAATATTTACAAACAATTATAAAGATTACAAAAAAATATAAAGAAGGTTATAATTACAGAACAATAAATAAAAGCGCACAGATAAAAGAGAAAAATTGAGTGTCAAAAATTAAAATGTGTAAAAATTAAAAACTCAATTTCCGTGTGATATGTTCGGAAATATACGTCCCGCTCGTTCCAGGGCGCAACATATATTTCAAGGACGTATTTATACGTCCTACCCGTACCCGATACTGTTTACGTTTGACGTATATATACGTCCCGCCCGGTTAACAGGTTAATAAATTATCAACATTCATATTTCTCCGCGTGGACAGACTGACCCCCAAATTCTTACCCACCCCTGATACCTTTTTCTTCCCAGATCTTCCTCTGCTTCTTTTCCTTAAAACAAAACTCCCCACACAGCATCCACGAAGATGAAATCGACCCTTTCCTCAGGGCCGCTGGTGTGGAGCTAATGTATTTTTACTAATTTACAGCGATGTTAACGCCATCTGCTGAGAAACGAGTGAACAAAATTACCGGAGAAAATATCACTGTAAAATTTAGTAGTAAAATAAAATACACACATTAAATAACAGATATACTATAATACGTTCTTACCACTTGGGTATCTTAGTCATTGTTTGAAGCTTTGACAAACAGATGTCGCAAATATTAATGTTTTAAAAACACTCCTTCCAGAATACGCATGTCGCATAGGCACTGGGCACATAGGCATTTCGACGTCTCATTTTGAAGAGTTTATTTTAGAAAATTACAGCCAAATTAACAGTTTTATTTTTGTCTCCGTTGTCGAGGGGTAATGCTCTCGGCTATTTCAAAACTCGATGTGCGCAAGTAAATTTTATTTGATTAATTTATTCATTTGAAATAATACAGGATTTTCCAATAAGAGGTGTTATTTTGAATAGCCCGCTATTTCGGTAGATGTTACTTTCGAAGCTATCATTTTTTGACATTTGACAAGTAAAAACTAAGCCATTAATAAAAATGAAACGATACGCGCTTCAAAAATAAATTGAAATTATTAAAAATCCCTTGAGTGAATCAAATGCAAATCATCTTGAGTGATGAGGCCCATTTCCACCTCGGTGGCTTCGTCAACAAGCAAAATTGTCACATCTGAGGCTCGGAAAACCCAAGAGTTATTGTTGAAAAGCCTCTCTATTTTTTACGTGTGACTGTTTGGTGCGGTTTATGGTTCAGCGGAGTCATTGGACTTTACTTTTTTGAAAATGAGGCTGGAGCAATAGTTACGGTGAATGAATCGCTATCGAGAGATGATTAATGACTTTTTATGGCCAGAATTGGATGATATTGATCTGGACAACGTTTTCTTTCAACAAAACGGCGCTACGTGCCACCCAAGCAACGAAACCATTGATCTTTTACGATTGAATATCAAAATAACACCTCTTATTGGAAAACCCTGTATATAGTATATTTGCGGCATGTTCCAGAATGGAAGATACACTTAGGGCGTAAGACCATTCAGAATTGAACGTTGCGCGTTGTTTGAAATGGCTTTGGTTGTGTTTTCGTGATCAGATCTTAATACTCAGGTATTACCCCACCATATTCTCGCTGGATTCAGACTATTGGAATGGGAGGAGTTGGAACCAAGTTATAAAAATACAACTCTACCAAATACAACGAAGTTATGAAGAAATTGTTTCTAAACTTGATAGTGTAAAATAATAAATTAAAAATTCCTAAAAAAATAAGGTCGCATTGGTCGAGTTGTTAGAGGCGTAGTCCCGGTAAGACAGAAATTCTGGGTTCGATTCCCACTTGAGACTGTAACCTTTTGATTTTTCTGTGTCTTTTTTCTGTTTCATGTTTCGATTTATTAGTATTGTCTTCTTCATTAATACAATAATACAACATTTGGATAAACTGAACCATTAAAAAGACTATCATCTTGAAACGGAAACGGATCGTAGAAACAAATTTACAGAAAGACGAAATGCAAAACGGTCGATTTAAAACAGAACCTCGGTACGCACAGTCAACAAACAACATTTTAATATAATAAAGACAAGGCTAATTGACCAGATTGATAAAACAGCAAGTTGTTTGGTAAACCATACTGGTTTACTGTTGTCATAACCAGACTACTAGATTACTGCTACAAATTTCATCATATTACTTGTTTCGCAAAATGACCGACAAATAAAAATTGGATTATTAAGGCCAATTGGATTCTTGGGGCAATATCTGTGATAATAAACAGATCTTGGAATTTTATTAATGTTCCACTGATGGTAAAAATTCGTAAAAAAAAACACTTTGAAAATACAACAAGTGGTGATTGTTGCAGTATGCATAATTTTTACATCAATTTACATTTTCATATATTTATTTTATTTATGAAATACGTGGTTTTTTGATAGACATTTACAAGGCTTTGATACATTGAATCAGCATACTAGGCAACTGCCTGTTTCATGGTGACCAATATATTTGAATAAAATATAAAATAAGATTTTGGGCCTAACTAATAAACGTGTTTCAAACCCTACACAACTAAAAACCAACATTTAAGAACAATATTGCATACTTCAATCCATTGTCTCGAATGTGTCGTCTGTACAATTCTATTGAATGTAACTACATAGATACTCGTATATACACAAATAGTCTCGCTTATTTAAAAAAGCAAATTAGAAAAAGATTGTTTGTTTGTTTTTTTATTTACTCTATTTGTTTTCTGTTTTTTCTGTATGTTTTGTTTTTGGTTTCTCTTTTTTGCCTTTGTTCATGTTTTGCTGTTTATATTTTTTGTTAATACATAGTGTATAATGATACTTAACCTGTACATGATGTGAACATTTTTAAGTAGACTGTTGACATCTACGCTTTTTGCAGCGCTTATCTTATGACATTTTCATGTTAATAGTCTGTAAATGTTCCTAAACAATAAAAAATACTTAGAGTAAATGGTTGTTGCTCAGCTGCAAAAAATCTAACACATGCCCATTATTAAGGGGATGAAAATGTAAACATTATAATATTATCATATTTTTCTGAATTCTCGTGTGAAATGTATTCTTTTCTACTAGATATAAAATATATATTATGCATTAGGATGGAGTGAATAATTTTACATTTAGAAATTCAAAATCCCTTACATGTTCATTCGTTGACCCTATACCATATGAGAAAAGCACAACAGTTTATTGAAGTGCTATGACATATTCAGGTAGTGCGTTTTTTTTTAAATGTCTGCTCAGAAGATTATCATTTCTGAGCACAAACTGCCTATGTATGTATAATGTTTTAGTTTTAATGTTTTTGTTTTGTCCTGTCCTGCTGTTATTGTTATTCTTAGTTTTGTCATCACTTTGTATAAACAGTATATTTAGTGTTTTAATATTAGATCTGTATTGGGTAAGGCACACTGTAGGAATAATTTTAAGAACATGACCACTAATACTAAATTAACGTTTTTAAGATTGTTATAGTAAAGGGAACTTGAAGTGAAATGACACTAAATTGCGTTATATAAATGGTAAGTTATAATAATTATTATTTTCTATTTTAGAAGCCAGACAATTGATAAAATTACATTTTTAACCAAAACTTATATTTATTTTCAAAATTTGTACTGATTTGACGGGAACAAGACTATCCATCGACGTATGAGACAGAAAGCAAACAAAAATGGTTTCACGTTTTTTACCTCCAATTAGCCCAACGCTCTGACGCCGAACGACCGTAAACTGCTGCAACCGATCTCCACGCACTGCTACTCACGTGAAAATAGTGGATAATGTTTTGACGAGACTTTAGTACGCAATAAATGTAGGTACTAACAAGTAAATACCACGGCTAGTAACAATAAAATTATTTCATTACTCTTTCATCATTTTTGAATTAATTCTATAAGTAAGATTTTTTTTCCCGCTATTGTTTTGTTTCGTCGCTACGCTGCTAAAAAATTAATGAGCCGGAGCTAGGGGATTCAGGTTAACATAAACACATATGCCTATATTTTTAATTCTAGTAATTTATTAAAAATAGGCAATGTGATATCACGTTACATCTAGACATGTTATTGTCTCAAAAAATTTGAACAAAATGTGGTTAGTAACAAATACAGATGCATTTCTAGTAAAATCTTAATTCGAACGTTGTTCAAATACAACAAAGATAGACATTCAAATGATATGTATGTTTGAACGATGTAGATACGCGACCGGGATGAGTTTATGTATTTAAAAGTTGCGTCAAATAGTACATTTTACTTCACACGTGTGAATGAGATGATCCTGCGGGTGACCGGATAAATCATCACAATGATAATTCATCACATCTTTAAAAAGTTATATAAAGTCATGGAAAGTGATAAAACCAAAACTTTATTAACTGGGTTAAGTAGGTTAGGTTAGGTTTAAAAAAATATTTTCATCGTTTCTAATGATTTTATATCACTTTTTAAAAGCGTGTTGAATTTTCACTGTGTTGAGTTATCATGGAACCGTTCTGTTTATAAATTCATTTTGATTGGAGTGATGCATTTCTCAATATAGAAAAGGATTTTCTGTCTGCTATATCGAAGCAACGCGTGGACATTTATTTTGTTTACCAACTCCAGCAAAACAACTTTTGAGTTAATATTTTTGTAAAGGAGCATCTGATCAGCGACAAGTTGAGTAGTTTCGTGATTCGAAAACGTTTCTCGATTTCGTCGCAAGAGTTGTATATGTTGAATGATTTAAAACTCTTTCTAACCTGTTAGTATAAAAAATGTAGCGCGGATTCCAAACCTGTGAACATTTTGAGTGCATGTATATACATCTCTCTTATGTCTAATAATTTTGTTTCCTTAAATAAGGTTGTCGATGGATACATAAAAGGTTTTTTTTTATTCATCACACTTATTACAGTTCTAATCGAAAGAACGACATTTACCGTATCTTTCGCATGCAACTTTTGAGATCTCCACAACGTGTCTATATTCTGCAATATCATTGCAAATAGATTATTGTTACGGAATGCGTGAATCACAACAAATCAGTTTTACTGTTGCAAAAAATGGAACAAAATAATTAATTGCACTTAAAAACAATGTCGCCACAGAGTTACGCACTCGTACAAATGCATTATGAATTATTGCGAACGAGTTAATTATTTAATATACAGGGTGTAATATACAAATAAATATAAAGTGCACTTACTTAAAAAAAAAAAGAATTAACACAAAAAAAAAACAATCCCAAGAAATGAATATATTTAAATTAGAAAATTATACAAAGTGAACTTATGCACACGAACACAACATTTATTAAAATTTCACAAGTACAATGTAATGAAATGGGTTTTTGCTCTAAAATCTAAACTAGTGAATTGAAGTCCCTGACTTTTGTTTCGTTAGAATATTTTAGTAACGGGGGGAGGGAAAATTATTAATTATTTTTTTTTATTATTACTACATTATTACGGTCAGATGCCGCTAGTATCCTGTTTTATTTTCAAATTTTGCATTCAAAATTTTCAGGGATGGTTTTTTCAGTTGTGGAAAACTTATGAAAAATCAAATAATTTGGAAAATCCAAGCTATCACAATACGAAGGCAAAGAGGTATACACATTTACAATTTCCTCCCCGATTGCCTCAAAACAAAGAATCGAATAAATACATTTAAAATGAAAACTGTTCAATAAGTGAAAAAATGTATAATCTACTTTAATGAAGAATAATTTTAAGGTAAGATATTACGAAATATTATTATTGTTTTTTCTTTTTATTACACAATTTCGAATTGCATAGTTAGTTAGAAAGCGAAATATTTATAATTTTTTTAAGTATCTATAATGAATAAAAAAAACTTTGTAAACACAAAAATATTTCTCGGTAGACGAATTATTTAAAGCAAAAAATTCAACCCTTTAACCTGAAAATTGCCTTAAAATTTTTGAATTTTGAAAAGAGTTTTTCGTCTTTTTACTTTTACCTAAAGTTTTACACATTATGCTAATATGAAAACAGAGATTAAAAAGCAGTTCGTGAATAATTATTGCCACCCGGGTTAAATCATGTGAGGTGTATTCAGGATGCGCCTACCCATGAGCTGCGTAGCGGGCCAGATCAGAAGAAGCTGGTTTGGGAGAGCCTTGTTCCGCAGATCTGAACTGATCTGCACTGATTCTTAGATTCCTACACACCCTTGATACCTTTTTCTTTACCAGAACTTCCTCTCGTTCCCTTTCTTGCAAAGAAACTCCAACAGCATCCCCAAAGATGACACAGGCACTGGAGAAAATTTTTTTTTTAGGTACTCCTGTATGGGATTGATGTAAAAAAATCTTAAATTATCATTAAACAGGCAAATTTTTCGTCGTAAAAAGAACACATGTATAAAACTAAATTTACAATTTTAAATATTTTATTAAATATATAAAAAAATACATCTGTACCCTGTACGCCACTGTTGAAGTGATTAGCATGATGAGAAATTATGAAAATATTTATTAGTAGAGATTTAACTTTCTTACACTACAAATGTAATGTCCAATGTCATATTTCTTGTGTTAATACCAGTAGCAGCTTGTTACTTTTGGATGTACTGGAGTGCTTATATTAAAAAAAATCATTTTTGATGTTGTTGTCTTCTGTTTTTTTTTTCGAAAATTCGATTTTTTGTATGAAGGTTTTCGGGAAATCCGTGCGGCCAAACTGAAATTTCCTGAAAATCGAATAATCAAAAAAAATTTTTTTTTGGACTGAACAATATCAATAATGACGAATTTTTCAAACTTAACACTCTATCGCACTCAAACGTCACGATCTGCCACTGTTTAAAAATGAAATTCTCAATTGTGTTTGACTCGGATAAATCAATAAATAATTATTGTAGTTTTAGATCTCCAAGCTAAGTGATGCCATTTCAAAATAGTTAACCTTTATCGCATTTGTAGGTTAAAAATATTTAGTTCAGAGGCGTAGCATCTGACCGGACAACTTGGGCAGCTGTCTAGGATTTGAATGTGCTTGTGCACAATGCACACCGATATTACATGCATGGAGGCTTGAATAAAACAATGAAAGTCAAGGTTTCGCGCTTAACTTAACGTTGAATTACTTTGTTTGACCAATGTGAACTTAGCTACACCGACACGATTACTTATTGTATATTGGGGTTAACTGAAGTGTACTGCAGAAATATGATGTACTTAAAAGCTATAAGCTTTGTACTTATTCGTACAATAAAGATTTGCAGGATTTTTTAATGTGAAACCGCATAAGAGTCCCAACTGCTTCCAACCTTCTGGACCCAGTGAGACTATGGCATCCCTAATTAGGGAATGCTGTGAGATTGAAGGTAGTGAGGAGAGGAAGGAGACAGGAAATAGGAATGTGGGGAAGTAACTTGTTATTCAGATATGGTCACAATGTTTCAATTCATATCAATTTTCAATCTTACACCAGGGAGATACTGAGAGTATTTTTCACCCTGGAACGTCTGGAATATACTAAATATCATAATATGAATGAATAAATTATGAAAAACACAAATGAATCAAATGAAATTTACTTGCGCACGCCGGAATTTGAACCCGCGACCTGCAGCTAGCTAGTCGAGAATTTTACCCCTCGACCACGGAGGCCATTAAATCTCCACTAAACTAGCAGAAGTCTTTTAGAAAATAATTTACCCATACGTATTATTGACTCGTAGCGATGACCATTTTTCTTTTCGTCTGTCTGTTAATTTGTGTGTTTATTCCGTGTCCAATAAAATTTGAGTTCCTTCTACTCCGCCATAGCACCATAACCATTGCAACTGTTGAGTTAATCAACGTTGGTTTTATTTATGTGATTACCGCACAGAATCCCAATTGCTCCCAACAGCGTGGACCCAGTGAAACTATAGCATTCCCAATTGGGGTGTGTTGTGATGTTGAAGGTAGGGGAAGGAGGGAGTTGAGGAAGAACAGGGTGAGAAAGTACCTGCTATTCAGACCTGGTAATCAATAACGGCCAAAGCCATTTCAAGTAACGCTCCAATTCTGAATGGTGGACTTACACCAAGGCGATACTGAGAGAATATTCCACTCTGAAACATGCCACAAATATATATTGTATTATATATATGAGGCGTGTTGAAACAAAGACAGCAATCTCCACCATTGGTGTAAAATGAGTTAGATATGGCGATGGATAGAGAATCAAAAATACCTACTATCGACTGCTGCAAAGATTTCGGAGCATAAACGACAATATCCCATACATTTTTGAATTTTAATATTTAGTTCCACAACAAACATGGCAATTTCCTTTAGGTTACAAAACAAAAACAGCAGTTTTTGTTTGAGCCAATCAGAAACCCAGAAATATGATATTCAAAATGGCCACCCCATACAAAGTGTGAACAGCTGGTGTGATACATAAGCTCGGTTTTTTTATGTTTTTGTGGTGAAAAAGTGATTTATATTACGGTAAACTTTATTGAAATCAAAGATGGAATGTTTCCCAAGTGAAGTTACACCAGAAATGGCAAGAAAGCGTGCGAAAAAACCATTAATTTTGAAGAGGAATGTTGCCAAAAAACAGAGGTTAGTAATGCAAATAATGTTATTGTAAACATCAAACTTTTGTCCGTTTGGTGAAATGCCCATACATATGTTTTTAGTACCCGTAAAATATTAAGATAAAGTGTAATATTGTGATAAAGAGAATACTGAAATATTTATCTTACGTTTATTATTTGGAACTAACCTATTTAATATACAACATAATTTTTTTTTCAGATATTCGGCGAAACAATTCCTGCTCACTCAACAATTTTTGCTCTTTGTATGACCATTTTTCAATATTATTTTATACTTAATTATTTTTATTTTATACTTAATATTATTTTATACTTGATAAGCTACTCTTGTATTTTTTTAATTTGAAATTAAATTCATTAGAAAATATTTCAGAAATTCCAGAAAATAATAATATTATTTATGATGTCAGGATACTGTTAATTTGCAGAACTCCATTTTAATATTTATTTTTTTTATATTCAATAATATTGTTATTCGGTTTATAACAACAGTTTATTTTAAACAAGTTCTGCTGTGTAATTATTATTACGCGTGACAGCTGTTTCGCCATTTAAAGGCATTATCAAACTGTTTGATAATGCCTTCAGAAACAATAATTACACAGCAGAACTTGTTTAAAATAAACTGTTTTTATAAACCCAATAACAATATGATTGAATATTTATATATTATAAAAAACTATTTTGTTTGTTTTGTGTAATTAATTGTTTTAAGAGTTACATATTAGCGTTAATTTATTTTCTGTTCTGTTCTTATTTTTTGTACCGTTGTTACTTTGCCTAATTTTTTCAAAATATGGAATCTATCGCATTGCACTACCGCTGCATACATTCTGTAAAATTGTCTTTCCAATATGTAAATTGTCTTGTGTTGTAAAATATGTCTTTCCGAATAAATATGTAAAATGATACTTATTACTGATTTCCGTGTTTTACTGTAACCTAAAAAAAATGGCCTTTTCAGTTTGTAACAAAACTAGCAAAATCCACATGTGTTTGGAACAAAACCGGCAGTGTCCAACCTTCCAGAACAAAAGCAGCAATTTCCATCTATTAATTGAAAATAACTCAATAATCTAACAATTAATCGCAATAAAATGTACACAGAGTGTTACTTAAGGAAACATTTACTAACAAAAACTATACTTTATAGTTACGGTATTGGAAAAATACCAAAAAAAACATTTATTGCATTTTACTCAAAATGAAGAGAAGTGGAGATTGCTGTCTTTGTTTCAACACGCCTTATACATAGGATTTATGAGACATTTGAGTTTAATTTTATATCTTTGGGGGTCAGCAAATATCTCACTCCGCCACTGGAATATTTGCTTTTACTTAGCCGGCACAATTTATTTAGCTGTCATTGTTAAAGAGAATGTTGACTTCATTATGAAATCCATACCTAATATCCATAGGCGGTGCATATTATGTAATCGGTGGCACCCATCGCAGGAAGAGTTTTTAATGACATGTAAACACACCTGAACTTCTCTTATTTGCTCTCAAATGGATAACCTGATAACTTAGTGAGTGGGACGATGATACTGACGATGTTTCATTTAAGATTTCTTCAACGGAAGCGTGGTTTTTGTAGGTATTGATAAATTATAAAGTGTGATTTTTTGTCATTTACTTCACACAGGAGGCTCTGAGGAAAATAATCTCCCTTAGGGCTTATGTAATTTATGAGCATATAGTAAGGTCTTTTTTAGAAGAAGAAGGAGTGAACATGGTAATTGAACAGACCGATGTTGCAGGAGGGCGGAAACAGACGAGCTGATGAACTTAAGAACGAGTCGTAGAAGCAACCCGTTCTCGTGTGGCAAATGTTAACAGTGTACACATGTTGGGCGTTTTTCGGTGCCGAAGGGATCAATGACGCTAGTTTCTAGGAGCATATTTCATTGTAATACCGGTAAAACTTACCTGACATCTATGCTCTACAGATTGAAATCCGCTTGTTAAGATAGGAAAATCTATTAAATGGACCTCCTGTTTCTGGCAGAGAAAAGAGTTTTCAAGTATTTTGGGGCTCCAGACCAGAGGTGGCTGCCGAATTCAACATTGTTGTGCACTTGCAATTTGTACAAAGTCAGAAATTGTGTACTATATGCAGTAGTAACTTGACTCTTAGCTTCACTGCAGCCCCCGTTCCCGAGCTGGTCACTTGTAGTTACACCAAGCATATATAGGGTTTTCCAATAAGAGGTGTTATTTTGAATAGCCCGCTATTTCGGTAGATGTGACTACTGAAGCTGTTATTTTTTGACATTTGACAAGTAAAAACTGCGCCATTAATAAAAATGGAACGATACACGCTTCAACAACGCATTAAAATTATTAAAATTCACTTGAGTGAATCAAATGCAAATCATCTTGAGTGATGAGGCCCATTTCCACCTCGGTGGCGGTGGTTTCATCAACAAGCAAAATTGTCGTATCTGGGGCTCGGAAAACCCAAGAGTTATTGTTGAAAATAGAGATGATTAATGATTTCTTATGACAGGAATTGGATGGAATTGATCTGGACAACGTTTACATTCAACAAGACGGCACTACATGCCACACAAGCAACGAAACCATTGATTTTTTACGATTGAATATCAAAATAACACCTCTTATTGGAAAACCCTGTATAATCTATAGGAATATTTCTTTCGTTGAATGAAACTATATTGTCATTTTGATACCTTTTAGACGTAATCAATCATGATTGGCAATTTTAGTTTTAAATATATTATGGTTTATATTGTATGCTAAAAGTTATATTATGTAAAAACCGAAAAGCGTTAATGACACAAATAAATAAATTACACGGCAATAATCTTACTTTTAATTTTACGCATCTCGCTTTTAGATTACGACGCTAAATGCGAACGCAGTCACCACAAAAACAAGTACTCTACCAGATAATTCTTCGTGCATTGGTCTTGCGTTACGTACTACATACTGTTAACCCACCTTATAATATATCTCTCTGTCACAATCAGCTGTAAGACCAGTTGAGAATTGCCGCCATATTGGAACAGAACGCTTTTCAAATCGGTCGTTGCGCGCGCCGGTCAAATCAAATTCAAAATAGTAATATTCCAATTATAAATACACATTTAATAATTTATCTTTGGAAATGAAATATAACCCTTTACATAAAGTACCTACCCAACTAATTTGAAAAAAACTTTTGTTTGTAAATAAAATACTGGTTCAAATATAATTTAAAAATAGAACTTGAGTTTAAAATTTAAAAAAATATTATCTTTATTTTAGTTGTGCTGAGTTAGTTCTCTTGTAGTTTCTTGTTGTTTTAATCAAAAAGACCTCGAGTTTATCCACTCACTTTCTGTATATTGTGTTTAAGGTTATGTTTCAGTAAGTTAAAAAAGATTCCGGCGTATTGTGCAATTAATTACAACATGTTATATATTATATTAAAGTATTTTTGTGCCTTGTGAAACAGTCTCAGTCATTTGATAACTCAATTCAGTGCGTTATAAATTTTCTGTGAATGCTGTTGATTAAAATAACTACGTTTTGAAGTAGTTAAAAAAACATTCAAAATGTTGACTGATATAAGAAAATGTGCGTTTTTTGTATTGCAATTGTGTAC
This sequence comes from Hesperophylax consimilis, assembly GCF_061612785.1. Taxonomy (NCBI): domain Eukaryota; kingdom Metazoa; phylum Arthropoda; class Insecta; order Trichoptera; family Limnephilidae; genus Hesperophylax; species Hesperophylax consimilis. The sequence continues at coordinate 1,113,318 of NC_142861.1, read as the reverse complement.
TTTAGTTTGTTTTTCTAATGGACAGTGGAATGAAATTCGTAAGTACAAATACATGTTTTTATCTGTGTACATTTAATATTTTTTTTAATACACACGCCTTTTAATTTGAAAAACTAACAGTTGTAATGTTTTATAATGTTTAGTAAAATATGTATAATTATTCAACAAATGAAAGGTTTTCAGTGATAATAATAATATGTTGAAGATTTGTATAGCGCCATTTTTGTAAAAAAATCAATCAAGGGCGCTGTAAAAATATGTAATATATTTCTACGATTATCTTATTACTAACTATAGACTAGAAAAACTACTATCAACTGTTGTCAGCCGTTGGAAGTGCCGACAGTACCTACAAACAAACGCGAATTTCAAATCAATGTTTTTCCAAAATGATGCATCACATTTTGGCGGATAATTTACGAAAGTAATATTAAGTAGAAGATTCTATTTTCCATAATCGTAAATGCAAAAAGGTTGTTATTTATTGGTATTAAGTTGAATCAAAGATTTGTTTTTTATAATGCGTATTGAAAACGATAGTTGTGTAAGTAAAAATTTACAAGTTATGGGAATATGATTATATTTTTCCGTATTAAGATTGCAGAGATTCAAATTGAATGCAAAGTCGATAGAAGTGTAAGGAAGTAGAATGTTTGTCAGTACTCAGTCAGACTCAACTGCTCCTGAAGCCAGTGAAAATATGGCACCCCCGATTGGGGTATATTTTGAGATTGAAGGAAGTTGGAAAAGGAAAGATTTTGGAAATAAGAAAGTGAGTGGGAAATCTCGTCACAAAAAGTGGCTAAAGCTATTTCAAGCCACGATTCGATTTTTAATGATAGTCTTTTACTAGGGAGGTACTGACTACAATTTAAAAACGGAAATAAATAATTTAAAAACTGGCAGTCCCTATACCCAAATTAAAATCTTATTTGAGTAAGTATACCTATTACGTAAGTAGGTACTCACAATTTATTGTTATTGAAAACGTTCGAGGAGTTCCGGGAAATCTACGAATGACGTAGGATTTTTTTTCCTGGTTTTGCAAGGACGAAATTATTAATTGCTTCTATATTATACAATCAGAGTTGTTTATTCAGTTCCGACATGATTTGAAATTTTCACGGCCCAAATTATTATCGTTATTTATTTTGGGGTACTATGCTACTTCATACTGTGGCCTAAATATGGAGGTTTCGCAACACGGCGTAACACCCCGAGAAACTAATCACGATGAATTCAGTTCCGTTGATATTTTCATTTATTACGTCCGATATGAATTAATTTTATTTTAGTAATTTGTACATCGAAGTTTACAAACAATTACTAATTTAATATAAGTTACGTTATAAATTTTCTCCTGATTAATATCGTTCCTACAATACAATTAACAATGATATTTATAATTATTTCAGAAAAAAATCACTTGATATATTTATAATTAATTTATATTATCCATACTACTAAATTTTCATCATGTGTAATAAAAAAAACATTATACTATTATCTTGAAAATACCAATTGGTGTAAATTTTATAGTTTTCGGCAGCGCACTATAATATTGGATTTGTACTCTTTTGATAGAGAGAGAGAGTAGGTAATACCCTAAATAACTATCCTCCTTATATTAGCTTAAATCCTTGACATATTGTTTCAGTATTTTACGTATTCCTGCGTAAATATATAAGTTAACATTAATAATTGACAGAATAATTGGGATTTCTTTAGTTTAAAAGCCCATAAGACAGAAAAATGCATGGGGTCGTCGGAAGACCCACTTGTTTACAGATGTTTTGTTTGGCATCTTGGCCTGTCAAGAGTTAAGATTGTGGTGAAATATCCCCTAGGTAGTATTTACAAAAGTAGTCATACAATGTTTGCAGGTTTCGAAATAATTTTTGTTCTTATTAAGTCCTCCATCACGGAACAAGCAACTTTATCAGCTTACTATGTGATAGTAGGTGATTTCCAAATTATCGTCAGGTTATTTGTAACCCGAAATCTGTCTTTCTTTTGAAATATATATATATATATATATATATATATTTATTTAAATGTTTATTATTGACTTTTTTAAAGTTCGGTGAGGTAACCATTATTTTATACCTATCACACAAGAGTCCCAACTCTCAGGAGTCCCAACTTTTGAAAAAAAAATTTTTACGCCAAGTTCCCAAGTTCCCAAAGTCAGAGGGACTATGACATCCTCAATTTGGTGATTGTTCCGAAGAGAGATGGGAGGGGAAGAATAAGGGGAAATGTTTGAATGCTATACACCTGGCTCTTCAGCTCTGATCATTGGAAAATACCTAGCTAAAGATATTTAAAGTAACACCGATGGTATATTTATGTGAACGCACTATAGAGGTTTTGTTTTGCTAATGCAACACTCCTCACACACCACCACTAAACCAGCCATTAATTCCGATATACACTACATATATAGTAACCTAAAACTTTCAGTAACATACAAAAAAACTTTAGCAAAAGCTCTTAAAGAATATTTTTTTCAGCAGCTTTATGAACCAGTGACACAATCTGTCTTTGGAATTCTTCACTTCTGTATATCTTTCTTAATGTATTTATTAAATATTTTTCAAGATGTATTTTATTAAAATATAATAGAATCACAAATGGGCCACGAACAAACGATTGCTTTCGTTATTATAAACTTTCGTAAAATCTATGATAAGAGATAGTTTGTTTATTGACTAACACCATTTGCATTATTATTTTTATTTATTTAACCCCCAGAGAGCGTTTACTTGCAGGTGGGACAGTTTTGATGACAGACAATTTTGAAACATAAGAAAGAAATAATAAAAATAAAATTACATTAAAAAATACATGCAAAAAGAACAAGAACATAAATTTACAAATACAGCGATTTGTCTGGTTTACAAAAATATAACTTCCATTTAGGAATAGTGTTGAAATAAATCTTTTAAATGATCTACAAAATTCGCAAAGTTAATATTAAATATATCGACATCACCTAAGTATTGGTTTCCCATAGTGTGAAACCGTTGTATTGGGGAGTTATGTGTGTTGCAGTGGAATAGTGTATTTTGTCGTGTTGTTATTGTAGGTATTTTTAAGTTTATGAATTGAAGAAGTTCAAAACAGTAAAATTTAGAGTTTAGAATTTTGAATAAAAAATTTAAGTCGTTTTTATGATAAAGTTTTATTACAAAAAAAAATTAAACGGAATTTTTAGAAAAAAACTGTGATTTTTTTTAAGAATACTAAAATATTATATGGTAATATTCTCATATCGAAAACAGTGTTGGTTTTGGTTTTTAGGTTTTTAACTCTAACTTTCCCGGTACAATGTTTTATGGGAAAAAAGTGGGTCATGACAAAAACGATATTGTAAATTTATTTGCAGATTTCTTCAAGAGTGTATATGTTGAAGACAATGACAACATATTATCTGATAAACCCCAATTTACCGAAAGCTCACTCAACTTGCATAACATCCATGTGGTAGTAGATGATGTTGTGACTTTTATCAAACAGCTGGATACCAGGTCGAATTCGGGGCCAGATATGATTCCCTCAATATTACTTCAAAACTGTATTCATGTTCTAGCTCTTCCTATTACTATAATTTTCAATTTATCCTTATCTACAGGTTGTTTTCCTGAAATTTGGAAAAGTAGCTTTATAACACCTATTTTTAAAAAAGGAGATAAATGTCAAATTGATAATTATAGACCCATATGTATTATGTCATCACTACCTAAACTTTTAGAAAAGATTATATTAAGTAAAATCATGCATCAAATTAAACCAATTATATCAACATTTCATCATGGTTTTATGCCAGACAGATCTACGTCATCTAACTTATTGCTTTACGAAAATTTTATTTCTAATGCACTGTCCAAGGGTCTTCAAGTTGATACAATTTATACTGACTTTAGCAAAGCCTTTGATACTGTTTCTCATCGCATTTTAATGGAAAAATTAGAACACTTGGGAATAAGCGGCAACTTTCTCGAATGGCTTAGAAGTTACTTATCATACAGAAAATTATCTGTAAAAATTACCTCCACAACTTCTTACACTTTTTTTGCCTTAAGTGGGGTCCCCCAAGGTTCCCACCTAGGACCAATTCTTTTCCTACTATTTATTAATGACATTTCACTAATTTTCGATAATATTCACTTTCTTCTATTCGCCGACGATCTAAAGATGTTTAAATCTATCGGTAATTCTTCTGATTGTTTAACTCTACAAATGAACTTAAATAAACTTTATGAATGGTGCATCGTAAACAAATTACATCTTAATATCAACAAATGCCAAACGATCAGTTTCCATAGATCTAAAACCCCTTTATTATTCGACTACTCAATTAACAATGCCAATCTAAAAAGAGTTTTTGAATTCAATGACCTTGGAGTTATCTTTGACTCCAAATTACGCTTCTTGATTCACATTAATAGCATTACCAGTTAAAGATTACAAATGCTTGGATTTATTCTCAGAATCGCTAAAGACTTTAATAACATAAAAACTATAAAATTACTATACACGTCTCTGGTTAGAAGTCAGGTTGAATACAATGCAACCATTTGGTGTCCTCATTTCAACTCTCATGTTTACAAATTGAAAAAATTCAAAATAAATTTTTACGTTTTATTAATTTCAAAATTGGTATTCCTATTATTGAAATCAATTATGTCGATTTACGCAGTAAACTTAACTTATCGAAATTATCTGAAAGGCGAAAAATATTTGATCTTCTTTTATTATATAATTTGTTCATTCAAGGTTAGACTGCCCTGACACTATAAACTTGCTATCTTTACATATACCTCCAAAATATACTAGACGGAATATTTTATTCTACAACAATAACTTCGCTACGAATTCTGTGTTAGAAAGAATACATAGGTTGGGCAATGAACTAAGTGATGTCGCTGACATATTTAATTTAAACTTCAATACATTTAAAGCCAAATTAGTCCACCATTTTTTAAATGTAAATAATGTATGAAAAATCATTATATTTTATTTCGATTTTGTATTGTTTGTTTTATACTGTTGCTAAAAATGAAATTTGTAATTTTTATGTACTTAAAAGCCCGATAGGGCGTCAATAAATAAATAAATAAATAAACCATATATACATTGTGTATGTATGGTGTTTCCTTCTATACATCGACGAATACATTTATATGTATTATATCGATGATTTTGATAAAAGTGCGATGTTTCAAGTAGTTATTTATTTATTATTGCTATTACTTTACGATCATATAGTCCACACAAGTCTGTTTTCTGTTTAAAAATGTATATGTATTTTAGGTGTATAGGTACATTGTTAAAGGTGAGTTGTTCAGGAGTACAATAATAAGTGTAAAGTACTTAACATAATAAGCTGAGTATGAACGATGTAAGCAGTTACAATACAAGTTGTCATAGAGAGTTTAATAATTACATATTTAATAACAAGAGTACAAAATAAGTACTTAAGGTACTATGAAAGTAGTTACAGAACAATGTGTGGTAACTTTGTTGTTATTTATTAAAAAAAAACACGAACAGTTTGTTGTAAAGCATGTTTTTATTAAATTTAGGAAACCTTTTTTAAAGCAGATTGGGTGTTTTACAGAACATAGCTAAATTAACACAGCGATAAAAGGTGCATGTGAAAAAGTATGGAAGATATAATTATTATATCAACAGTTGTACAATGGAGTTTGATAACTGGATTATAGTAAAATAGTGGCGTAGTTAAGTGATGTGGCGCAGACACAAAATTACAAAATGGATTAAAGAACAAATAAGACAATTTTACAAAAATTTCATAATTTAAAATAAAAAATCTACACGTAACACACAAAACCAATATAAAACACACATCACTCACAAACACACAACATATAATATAAATATGCCTCAGCACGAGTAAACCACCCAGTGAGGCCAATATTACTGGATTGTACTATGAAATGTAAAATATTGTATCAAAATAAATAAATATGAAAATAATTTCCTTTTAGTTTAATAATGTTGTTTTTCCCGAAATAAGTTTTATTGAACTCACTGGCAATAATATGTCAGAAATCACAAATTCAAAGTCACTTAAAAAACAAAAAAAAAAAATTTCGCCATCGGAAAAAATTTAAGTAAATACTTGCAGTCATTCATTATATTCAGAGATTGATGTCGATGACTGACGCAATATACTATTTTATTATTTAATGAATGAAAAAAATTCGTAGGTAATACCACTCAACATCAAGTTTTTTGTTTAGATTCAAGGTTATTGAGTATCTATTAGAGATTAATGTAAAAAAGTTGATTCAAATCATGGAAATTTGAATTATGCAATGTAAGTTGGGTTCAAAAACATGAAATAATTCTTTAACATGATTATGGCTGGTTTAAAAATTTAATATTAAAAACTCGCTGTAAGTTGTTGTCAGTTATGCATATTTTTAAATTCCCCTAACCGTCTAGAGTCTGTGAGACTTTGGCATCCTTAATTGGGGTATGTTGTGAGGTTGATTTTAGCGAGAAGGGGAAGGAGATGGTGGAGAGAGGAAGGTGGGGAAGTACCTGGCTATTCAGGTCTGGTCACCAAACACGTTTCAAGCAACGATTCAATTCTGAATGTTGTCGTTGAGTGCTAAAAACAATAAACGATTTCTCTCCGTACACCTACACGGAGAAAAATGAGTATTGCTACTTAATTATGAATCTCTTCAAATTATTGGAAATAGGATAAAAACGGGATTGCAGGCCGTTTCCTGACTTTTAGTAAATTCCTTATAAATCTGAACACGTATTTGTGCACCTGCATTTGCCTTCATAATATATTGAGATTTTTTATGAACACGCGTTATGACATCGTTTATCAGGAAACCTATTAATTCATTCGTTAAGGACCTGTTAAAAACGGGATGAGAGGTCCTTAAAGAATAAATTAATTAATAAAATAAGTTTGCATTTTTAATTTTTCTCCGTGCAACCAAAAATCGCCAAAAGCACAACTTTTTGTCCCGTTAGAATCCTTGGCAAGATGGCAAAATTTGTAGCACATTAAAAAAGCCTCTATTAGCGAATCAGGCTTTCTGTAAATCTGTAAAAACCACGTGCACCGGAGTAAATATTAACATAAACTGCACCTTTGTATTTGAGTAATCGAGAACCAACGACTGAATTAATTATGTCTAGCTGTTATGTGTTCATTGGGAAATCCCATACCGATATATACACAATATTTGTGCAACTTAAGACGTTATTTATTATAGAGGTCAGTTTGTAAATGGTGAAGGAAATAACCATCAGATCAAATAGCAACATAAAAATGTTTATAACAGCAGCAGATTTTGAATTTTTTGATCTGCAAATTCCTCAAAATAACTCACTAACTAATCATCACACCGTTTCTCCGCAGGAGTAAAAAAAGAGAATAGATCGTCACACATCTACGTCCCGGCATACGCTCCTTGCTTAAGTCACTTTCATACATCGTATCATTCATACTCTTCTGGTAATTTTGACTCTTGACATGGTCATGTCTTTCTCGGGCGTCCCCGACTTCGTATACCATGTGCATTCGCATCATATATTCTAATAAGCCTCCGTGGTTCAATCCTCTGTAATCATCCTTCATTCATTGCACAAGCAACAATTTCACTATCGCTGACTTTCAAATTAAGATGATAGGAGCACGAACATTTCAAATATTGTCATTGTTGTTATTCGTAACTCAGAAGGTCTGATAAAGCCCTATGTCAATATGATATTGACAAAATTTTTCATCTTTGATCAGTTAGCGATATTTGCGAGCACGTTCAGAATGTCGGTAGAATAAACCCCCTGGTTTTAGCGCGGCCTCTAAGGTGTCGGATAAGCTCTCAGTAATCACATGTTTTTCGTTATTCAAAATTACTGGCTATTAATGAACTATTATAAGTGAACTAACTAAGCTCTTAGAACTGAAATAAATCGTATAAACTATCGATAGATTTAATTAATTCATCTAAGACCCGGTCAATTGACTCCGTTCCTGCAGAAACAAAAGTTGTTAGTTTATATTGATGTGACTAATGAACTATTATCTCCTTTTAAGTGTCGAAAAGTACAATCGGACGACCAATGTATATTAAAGTTAATATTTCTATTCGACGTTGTAAATTTATTCGTATTTTAATATTTTACGCAGTCGTTCGACGTTTAGACATATCAATTCATAGAGAGTGTTGCCAGTGTATATTGACTATGATTTATTGCGTTATCAACATCGGTCTGGATATCAAAAGCGCTACCGTGCTCGAAAAAAATATATAAAATCATTGCTAGTTACGGCTATCGATCCGATATTCAAAAGTTATCAATTTGACTGTGCTAGAACCCCAGGAATGTTAATCTCTCCCAAGAAATTAGTTGTAAAATTATTGCGAATATGAGTAAAACGACCTTAGAAATCAAACAGTAGTTTCGTCATAGAAAGGAATGAATTGGCCATTCTTTGTTTGGCAAGGTTGTATTAAATTATTATGACTATTTAATGTAAATTAACAAGAAACAATATTACTAAGTATGAGCTAAAAAGGAACAGTGTACAAGTCAGACAAAACACATTATTTCATCATTATGTTTGTTGTTGGGATATATTGTTTTATTTTAAATTACAAAATAAGATGGGCTTTATTATTATAACATATTATTGTTGCACAGGTTGCAAAACCTGTTGTGTAAATTTGCCAGAGAAGCAAAACACATTCATAATACCCTTTTCTGAAAGATTAACATGTCAACGGGAACAGCAAACAAATTTGTAGAAGTAATGTTAAAATGTTCATTGAAAAAGAAGATTATACTTATGAATCTAAAAGAAACATGAAACAAAACAAGACATAGAAAAATAAGAAGATATCTGGGAATCCAACCCAGGATCTCTGTCTTACCGGGATAACGCCTTATAATGATGATACAACAACGCCTTATAATGATGATACAACAATGCCTTATAATGATGATTCAATAATGTCTTATAACGATGACACAAGAACGCCCCATAATGATGATACAACAACACCTTATAATGATTATACAACAACGTCTCATAATGATGATATAATAACGTCTCATAATGATGATATAACAACGCCTTATAATGACGATACAACAACGCCTAATAATGATGACACGACAACGCCTCATAGTGATGATACAACAACTTCTCATAATGATTATACAACAACGCCTCATAAAGATGATACAACAACGCCCTTTAATGACGATACAACAACGCCTTATAATGACGATACAACAACGCCTAATAATGATAACACAACAACGTCTCATAATGATGACACAACAACGCCCTTTAATGATGATACAACAACGCCTTATAATGATGATACAATAACGTCTCATAATGATGATATAACAACGTCTCATAATTATGATACAACAACGCCTTATAATGATGATACAACAACGTCTTATAATGACGATACAACAACGCCTAATAATGATAACACAACAACGTCTCATAATGATGACACAACAACGCCCTATAATGATGATACAAGAAGGCCTTATAATGATGATACAACAACGTCTCATAATGATGATATAACAACGTCTCATAATGATGATATTTTACAACGCCTTATAATGACGATACAACAACGCCTTATAATGATGATACAACAAGGTCTCATAATGATGATGTAACAACGTCTCATAATGATGATATATTACAACGCCTTATAATGACGATACAACAACGCCTTATGATGGATGTAACCTTTAAAACCTGTTAAAATAAATGTTATTCAAATATAAATTTAAATGTCACATTCAAAAATTAAAAAATAACAACGTCACAAATCTATTTTTATTTGGAAGCTTTTACTTTCGTTTTAATAAATTACAACTTCAGTAAAATATCTGATAGCGTTACAATTTTGTTAAAATTTAATTTATAAGAAATTTACTATAAAAATAGAACTTTTTGCAACCATTTTATAATTATCATGCACCCACCGAGTTTTTCTCAATCAATAAATGAATAAGAAATTCACACAGACATTTTTTGTTTTATTGTCATTGTTTTCCCGTTGGATGTTACATAGATAGTTGGATGGTGTTTACTTTTAACCCCTCAGTACTTTCGTTTAGTTTGCAATGTTTCTGTGTATTTCAAATGGGCTATATACGTTTGTTTGAGAAAGTAGATAAAATTATCTTTCCGGTGTATTCATTTAAAATAAACATTAATATTTACGAATAATTCAATTTTAATATTAAACGTGAAAAATGTTATCAAAAACGCTAACCACATTTAATTTAATTTTTTACTCCAATCATATTTCGAAAACACGTTCATTGTGTTTGGGGATTTGGTAAAAAATATGTACCCTCAATTTTATCTCGTTGATATAATAAAAAATAAGATATAATATTTTAAATTAAACCGATTGTTAGAATAGCGGCGCTAAATATAAATTATTATTTATTTTGGTTATTTTCAGAATTTTATATTTGAATTCCAGTAAAAATATTTGAGGTAAACTAGAAAGAATTATTATTTCTCTTTCTATGGTAAAAAAAAAGTATTTCAGCAAGATAGAAAAAAAGATAAAAAGAATTTTATAAAATATGGACGCCCGGTCATATATGACCCTCAAACGCTGGAGGGGTTAAAACAAAAGGTTGCAAATAGTCTCAGACGCAAAGCCCATGAAACTCAATTCACTACCGTACATTGATTACTTGATGCCACACTTATTTACAAAAAAAAATCGTTGAAAGAAAATATTTGTTAATTCTTGTAAACTGAACCAAAACAATGTGTATACAACATGTTACCGACTTATTGTGAAAGTACAATTTGTGGGTGATTTATTATTCTTGAATTACGGAAAAAAGTATAATGATTAGAGAAGTGTGTGAAATATTAGCAAAGCATATGGAAAATGCGTGGTAAAAAGATTCTATTCCTGTCGTAAGCCATCAGCAAATAATTCAACAATTTTATAATACACCATCAATTTTATAGCCTGCCATTAAAAATGAATAACGTTTATTCGTCTTTTATTGCGTAATTTTTGCGAATTATATATTTTTTTGTGTCCACGAAATTGTGACATTGAAGTAGCGATGTCAACAACGGCAAAGTTAACCATATCAAGTTGTACCTTCGTGTTTTTTACTGTTTTCTAAAAAAAATACTTTTATGTAAGAAAATAGCACAAATAATATTATAAATATAACGTAACAGACAGCTTAGGTAGTTTTGTTAGAACAAGGACGTCATAAAATATTTTGTAAGGCTGTTATTTAAGCTTTAAAAAAACTTTGGGTCTATTATTATTCGTTGAAATCCTTATAAATGATTAAGTTGACATTCGCGATAAAAACGATTTCCGTCATATGTACGAGCGTAAACGTTTTTCCAAAATTATGACGTTCCTAATAAATTCTAACAGTTTATTCGCTTATTTTGCAGTCCACTTTTTTGTAGAAATTAAACTACTTTTATTTAAACGAGACAGTCGGGTATTAAATTTAATGAATATGTTTATACCTTTGCAGTTTTTGTGTAAGGTGTATATACTCGTACATACAGGTTAACAACAGAACCTCGAAGCTCGGAAACTTCAGAAACTCGGGTCGATTCGCAAGTTCCCCATTACAACATACATTCCACAAAACTTAAAGTAAAATTACTTTTAGAAAAAGAATTATGCAATATTTTTCTATAAAATTATTTAATTTCCTAAAAAATTACCGACTTTGAACGAAGTATTGAGATATGGATTATGGACACGGGAAGGAATATTATATTTTGCATCTCACTGTACATAAATCATAATTTGTCTCATAAGTAATTTACATCTGAGTGAAGCAAACGTAGAGTTATCACAAACATAAAGTAACAGTACATACAGACACTAAATATTTCAAAAAGAAAGAAAAAATATGATGTGTTGCCAGATTGATAATTTGACAGTATATTGTAACCATAAATAATCATTTATCATTATTCCCAAGAAGAAACAAAGTAGATAATAAAGACACCTAGGGTAACATCCAGTTTTTAGCAGATGGGACTTATATAAAATCTTATTATTTAAGAAAGGACAAGGGAGAAAAAAAATATAAAAAAATCGTCTGGCGATACAAACATCTTATATCTATCTTTTAAAATTTAACTAAGGAATTGGTAGATTTGATATGATTGGGAAGAATATTAAACAAAAGTGGTGCCTGACATAAATAGTTTCTTTGGCCAAAAGCAATTTTATTATGTACTGCGACAAAGTTTAATGTAGAACCAATTCTAGTAGCACGGGTTTGTTTTGTTCTTTCTGCAAATTTGATATTGTAAAAAAAGGACAAAGTATTTGAGTGTTTTTTTTTTTTTAATATATAACTGTTTTATACACATAACGTTACTTTCCTTATAAAGTAGGTTTGATGGATAAATTTTTTTTTTTGTAACTTTAAGGATCAATTGTTGAGTAATAAATTATTTGCTCTACATTGGACTTTACACATGATCCCCAGCATACTATGTTATAATGAAAGTCGAGATTTTTCCAATATATGTCTGAGTTTAAAATAAATGTAAGTGTCCAGATATTCCTTGTTAACGTATCGATATAATAAATATAAGTTTCCTGATATTACTTGTTAACATATCGATAAAGTATATGTAAGTATCCTGATATTCCTTGTTAAAATATCGATATAATAAAGTCTCCTGATATTCCTTGTTAACATATCGATATAATAAAGTTTCCTGATATTTCTTATTAAAATATCGATATAATACATGTTAGTGTCCTTATATTCCTTGTTAACATATCGATATAATAAATGTAAGTGTCCTGATATTCATTGTTTACATATCGATATAATAAATGTAAGTGTCCTGATATTCCCTGTTAACATATCGATATAATAAAGTCTCCTGATATTCCTTGTTAACATATCGATAAAATAAATGTAAGTGTCCAGATATTCCTTGTTAACGTATCGATATAATAAATATAAGTTTCCTGATATTACTTGTTAACATATCGATAAAGTATATGTAAGTATCCTGATATTCCTTGTTAAAATATCGATATAATAAAGTCTCCTGATATTCCTTGTTAACATATCGATATAATAAAGTTTCCTGATATTTCTCATTAAAATATCGATATAATACATGTTAGTGTCCTTATATTCCTTGTTAACATATCGATATAATAAATGTAAGTGTCCTGATATTCATTGTTTACATATCGATATAATAAATGTAAGTGTCCTGATATTCCCTGTTAACATATCGATATAATAAAGTCTCCTAATATTCCTTGTTAACATATCGATAAAATAAATGTAAGTGTCCAGATATTCCTTGTTAACGTATCGATATAATAAATATAAGTTTCCTGATATTACTTGTTAACATATCGATAAAGTAAATGTAAGTATCCTGATATTCCTTGTTAAAATATCGATGTAATAAAGTCTCCTGATATTCCTTGTTAACATATCGATATAATAAAGTTTCCTGATATTTCTTATTAAAATATCGATATAATACATGTTAGTGTCCTTATATTCCTTGTTAACATATCGATATAATAAATGTAAGTGTCCTGATATTCATTGTTAACATATCGATATAATAAATGTAAGTGTCCTGATATTCCCTGTTAACATATCGATATAATAAAGTCTCCTGATATTCCTTGTTAACATATCGATAAAATAAATGTAAGTGTCCTGATATTCCTTGTTAACATATCCATATAATAAATGTAAGTGTCCTGATATTTCTTGTTAGCATATCGATATAATAATTTCATCTAAAAAAACTATCAATCTTTACACATAGATGCATGATACAACTTTACAAAGGGTGACAATTACAATTCTGCAGACAATTATATGTATAATTAGATTACGAGTGTTTAAAAATGCATAATGCTGACATATTGAAATTATCGGTAATCCTGATAAAAACAGGACTGTAAAGTGTTATTAAATTCATAATAATATTGGAAAACGTGTTCGTGCCACTGGATTTGTTTGTATTGTTATTTTACTTAGTTTATCAGGATACATATCAATTCATTCGTTCATGGCCTACGATCCCGTTTTTAACAATAATACAAGTAATTTGAAGAGATTCTTAATAAATTGGGAACATTTTTTTATCGTGAAGTTTTCTCCGTGCAGATGTTAAAAACAAAATTATATTTTGTAAGATATTTACGATTAAAAATCATTTATCATGAATAGAAAATAACCTTTTCATAAATTTATTTACTTACAAGCTTCAGTTATTTGCTAAATGCCATCTTTGTGTACACTTGCATTAATACGCAATCTCATCAGATGTCCATATACGTAGAAGTATGACCGACTTACGGTAAATAACAACTAATACTGTAGAATAGTTGAATAGTTATAATACCTCCAGACGAAGAGAAATCGATGATTGCCCTCACGATAAATTAAGAGGCATTAATAAGACATGAATTTAAGAATGTTTTATCAATTTTACGAAAAATCGATGACAATATCATGAATGTTTTATCGATTTTCCGATATAATGATGACAATATCATGAATGTTTTATCAATTTTCCGATATGTCGATGACAATATCATGAATGTTTTATCGATTTGCCGATATATCGATGACATTATCATGAATGTTTTATCGGTTTGCCGATATATCGATGACATTATCATGAATGTTTTATCGATTTGCCGATATATCGATGACATTATCATGAATGTTTTATCGATTTGCCGATATATCGATGACATTATCATAAATGTTTTATCGATTTACCGATATATCGATGACAATATCAAGTCAATACAAAAAATTTCGTTATAATGCAAAATATTCGGATTATTAAAAGTTTATCCCGTTTTTTACCAATAATTTGAAGAGGTTCTTAATAAATTAGCAATAATCATTTTTGTTCTTGCAACTTCTGACATTTACCATAAATTTTGATGGCAGCTAGTGAAGAATACTAACGCCTAGCGGCACGGTTTATAAGGCATGATTTACTTTCATACACTTTAATGGATGTTATCGTGACTATGCCATACCACAATAACGGTGAGAGTTGCCAACCAATACAATTAAATACTTACTGCCAATATTTTACTGGAGTTGGACGTATTATTAATATTCTAGGGTATTTGAAAACATAAACCTAATAAACCTTGGACAGAGATATTTGAGGACTTAATTAATATTAGAATGTCATTACCCAATAATTTTGTTATAACAAAATCATAAGCCGTTATATGAATCTCTAAATAGTTTAAAATAAAGTCGCCATCCGCGTCTGTCTGTTAGTGAACTTATTTCTTCTAAACTACGAGATGGATTTTGATGAGGTTTTCTCTATCATTTAGAGATTTTTTTCGGAAGGTTTTAATGCATATTATATTTATAGAAAGTAGAGAAAAGTCTACGTTTTGTACAACAAATTCAAGTCGTAAAAATATTTTTTCGTGCGCTTACATTGGTAATACTTGCTAAACCTTGTGAGATTCATCAAAATAATGTACTACGGAATTGTATATCTTAAAAAGGCCTACAGAAAAGTCAACCACGGTATATGTCTATATCCTAAGGATTAATCCCAGCAACGCCAGGTACACGTCAGCTAGTTAACAGTATTTAAAAAAATGATATTTAAACAGTTGATTTTATCCAATTTTGCATACAAATTATTTTAAAAGTTTGTCATACAAGATGTCTGCCAGGCAATTTCTTCTCACCCTAGATGTGGCTTCAATGTCATTCATTCAACATCACTCTAATGCTCTGTCCTGGACTTTTTAGGTTCATAGTGAATAACGACATACGGGTAATGATGGCAATAAGATAAATTATTTATTTATTTATTAACGGACATCGTCCAAATTACAAAATAATAACACGAATAAAGTAAAATGAAAAATATAGGAGTAGACAAAGGTACATGAAAGCAAAGACATATGGTAGATATAATATTAGAAAATAAAGTGACAAGTCGAATCAAGTCAAGAATACGCCGTGGGTCAGGACCACAGGACACTTAATATTCCGTCACTTGTTTAGCGCCTGGCAAAAATCATTTAGACTTATCCCAAAAAAGTTAAGGTTTTGACTTGAGTTGACCAGTCTACACATTCTGGACAATGGTGAATAATATCCATAATTTGTCGAATGATGGTTGAGGAAGAGCAGTTCATTATTTCTGAGTCTTTGCGAGGGGATATTGAAGGGAATGAGTTGCAGTAGCGTAGGTGAATCAATAATACCATTTATAATTTTGAAGAAGCAAATGAGGTCATTTCTTTCCCGACGGAGTTCCAAAGGAGAGAGGTTTAGAGTTCGTTCAATTTCATCATGTGAGTATTTGCCTTTTTCTAAACCTAGCCTCCTAGCAATCCCTCTTAAGAACCGATGTTGAACAGATTCAATGCGTTGAATGTGGACAGCATAAAAAGGAGACCAAATAACACTAGCATATTCAAGATGGGGGCGAACCAACGAGCAGTAAAGAATTCTAAGGGTATTTACGTTTTTGAAGTCCGAAGTGATTCTAGTGATGAAACCAAGTAGTTTGAGCGATTTATTAACGAATGCAGTTATGTGATCCCGAAAAGAAAGCTTGCTATCAAGAGAGACACCAAGGTCTTTAATAGATGTAACAGTTGCTAAGCAAATATTATTAAGTTTGTATTCGAAGACAATCGGTTTTTTTGATCTATAGAAGGACATAATTTTGCATTTATCGACATTTAGTTTCAAGCAATTAATTTTACACCAATCATTGAAAGAGTTGATATTCGATTGGAAAAGAAGGCAGTCATCGTGATTTTTTATTATCTTTAGAATCTTATTGTCGTCCGCAAAAAGCCAAAAGCGTGTATGAGAAAAAATACTAATAATGTCGTTTATAAACAAGTTAAAAAGAAGCGGTGCTAGATGTGCTCCTTGAGGTACGCCGGATATAATGGGACGTTTAGATGGTTTGGACTTGCAAAGCGGTTTGATGAAGGAAGAGTAAGTGTCAGGAGAGTACGTGAAGAGCAGGTGGATGAAAGACGAAGTCGGCGTCACAAAAAGATGATTTTTTTTCCTATTGCACAATAGAGTTTGCAGGTATTTTTTTCTACGTCTATCTCACTAGGAATATCCTGTGTCGATACAGGTTACTTTAAAAATATTTTATTTCAGTTCTTGAAATTTGTTGAAAATATCTATAAGTGCTTGTTATTATGGGGACATTGAGTACAACTTTAATGGTTTATTTTTGAACCTACGATAATAAAAATGACTGATAGTTCTGCACCTCCCCATGTTAATTTTCCATACTCCCTGATCGCTTGGCAAAGAGAATAGATAGTACCTGCACAATTTTAGTACATTTTAAGTCACCTATTATTTTTTTATTTTTTTCATAAGGAGACGGTTGACGTAAGGTTCCCGTGAGCACTTATCTTCCTTATGTCTCATTTTACTTGATTCTTTTAACAGTCACCAGGTCCTTTTTATAAAGTTCACCAGAGTTGTCATTAGATATGTGGCTATGTCTTCTGGTTCTGCAATGTGTCTTCCCAGGTATCTGAGCCTTGTTCCCAACAGAGCGGGATATTGGCACCATGGGTGAATTGGGGTATCTTCATTCTCTTCACATTTCCTGCATCTGTTGGTGTTTTCCACTCCCAATAACTGTACGTGTCTCCTGAGATGGCAGTGTCCTGTTAGTATAGTCTTACCAGTTCCCTCAGTGAGTTTCTGTCCATATTGAGTAGTTGGGTCTGGTCCGTTTATGATTACTTTTGATTGCCTCATTCCGGGTGCCCTTTCCCATTCCTCCAGTGCCGGGATTTAACCCACATTTCAATAAATAAAACTATTTATAAAAATATTTTTTAGTTGCCAAGCTAATAGGCACCATTTTTATAGACTATTGTAAATATTGTTTAAATCAAATAAAATGTGTATTTAATGGCGTAATGAAATCAAACAACATCCAACAATAATCAAACAGTATTTTTGTGTGCGATTTTCACTTCATGCCAAACTCAAATATTAGTATTGCCAAAATTTAAAGGTGATAAATGGCTTCTACAAATAATTACACACAATGCAGCTTGCACAACATCTGCACAGATAAAGCAAATGTTATACCTATGCGTAGCATAGGTGTGTTAATCTAATAAGGTTTTAGTGTTGAAACTGATTTTAATTTAAAATGCATGTAACATTATTTCATAATCATCTTTACAAAACCCTTCTCCTCACTTCTGCTGGTCTTCCTCTATTTCTTTAAGACTATGCAATCTCTGAAATAATCTTGCATTTCGGCATAAATCATCTCCACCTAGCGCCGTGAGCCGCGCACCTGGCAATAAGTTTGTATTTTTTAGTTATGCCGGCCGCTTACCTGAAGATTGCAAAAAATATCGTTTTTTTCTTATTTATATCACAAATTTATTTTTTTACATTTTTCGGACATTTATCTCAAATTTATTTATCTTAAATTTAACTCTCATTTAACTTTCATTCATTTTACGTTTATCTATTTTTTACTGACGGCCATTTAGAATTTATTTTTACAATTATTACACATTTATCTCACATCTATCTTTCATTTTTATCACATCTATCTTACATTTATCACACATTTTTATTTTCTTATATATTATATCAAAATAAATCTAAATCTAAATCTCTAATTTATTTCACGTTCATCTCACATTTATCTCAAACTTATTTCATATCTATCTCTATTTTTTTCACATCTATCTCACGTTTATCACACAATTTAACTTTCTTATAGTTTATATCACAATTATCCATAATTTATTTCACGTTCATCTCACATTTATCTCTCACTTATCTCACATTTACCATTAATTTTTCTGGCACATATCTCATATTTTTCACACATTCATCATACAATATTATGCTCTTACATGTTATCTCACATTTATTTTACATTTATCTCACATTTATTTAACATTTTTATGACATTTATCTCACAATTCATATTTTGTTGTTTACAGAAAACATCTTGGGCCAGTGTCATAGAAACGATAAAAACTTCGACAACTGCATGAAAAGAGCATTGAATGAACTGAGGCCTTTCTTCAAAGGAGGTAAGAATCATAACTCCTTTAATTATACACTATCCAAAACAGCTAACGAAAGGGTTGATATTGCGAGCTGAAAATTGCTGGGTTTGACTAGAAATTTAAAAAAAATAGATCAAAGTTTAGGAAGTCAGAACTCACCTTTCTAGAATATTTACTACCTCAGAAACCACAGATTTTCTGCCTATACTTTTTTGTGAGCATTAGTATCTTGGACTTAACTTTTGAAAGAAAACGAAAGTAAAGAATTTACACAAGAACTGTTCAAGAAAGATTTTTGATTACTATAAAACGGTGATCAACTTTTCTTTATCAATTTGAGCTTTATTCAGGCAGATGGAAACGCCCACTATATGTATACGTCTATCGGTTGATCTATTCAGCGGTCTAAAAAGGACGGGTTATTTCGCAGAATTTGAACAATTCATCGAATTTCAAAGTTGATTTTCAAGTTCTGTGAAGGTTCTATTCAACTTCTGTTGCAGTACCTAACACGGTCTCATGGGGTGAGGTTTGTCCAGGGTGTCTAGCACCTAGACTGATATTGGTAACGCAATACATAAGAACATAAGAACAGACGCTGGCAACACTGGAGAATCTATGAATTAACATTCCGGAACGTCAAACGCCATACAGTTACATAAATATATTAATAAATTGGCAATGTTGAGTTGAAATACTAACCTACATAATTATTTATTTATTTGGTACAATCTTTTACATTTCTTAGTTCAATTTAGTAATGTTGTCCTCTCTGGTGGCTTACCCGTGCTGAGGCCTACAATTTATAATACAAAAAATATTTATAATACATATAAAGAAAATATATATAATGTTGGTGAAGAAAAAAAAACAAAAGATTAAGATAAATTTAAACTAAAAGTATAGATTTTAAATTAAAGTAAAATAAAATTTAAATAAAATGAAATAAAGTAAAAAGTCGGTATATTTATATTATATGTTGTGTGTTTGTGAGTGATGTGTGTTTTATATAGGTTTTGTGTGTTACGTGTAGGTTTTATAATGTTATCTTATGAAATTTTGGTAAAATAGTCTTTTTTGTTCTTTAATCTATTTTGTAATTTTGTGTCTGCATTTATTTTTGATTTCTTCAATTTCATTTTCGTTGAAAGCTTTTACAGTATGGTATCGATAGTGTCTTTGTCCGAAGCTTGTATTTACCGTCGGAGTTTTTTTGTACGCTTGTCTAACTGGTCTGTTCGTGATATTTTTTGTATTTTGAAATTTGTTTTTTTTTTTTTTTTTTGTCAAAAATGCTGTTTAGTAGTGTTTTAACGTATAATTGGTTTATATCTAGTACGTCACAACTGTTGAATATTTGGTCTGTATCTGTATAATCTTTTATTTTATTTTTTCTTATTTTTTAACATTAATAGGGGAGTTAATTAGTCAGTAAAATCTTTATTTATAACTTCTCATGTGGACAAATTTCTTTTCTGCAAGTCCGAAACTACGTAGCGTCATTCGCCCGAACAGACTAAACTCACCGCGTACATGAACTCTTTCAAATCTAAGGCTGTCTAGATGGGACTGAAAGAATATATGCTTCATGTTGCTAACTTAGAACGCACCTCATTCCTGTATCACTTACAACACTATTTTCACACTGGTACGACTTACTGGCCTCGTTTGTGCTGACTGCATTTTTCCTGCTTTCGTAATAATTTATTAATTTATAATTTATTTATTTATTAATTCAAACGCCCTGATGGGCTTTTACATTATACATATTTTACATAATTTACTGCACAATACAGAGACAACAGAAGGTTTTTTTATTTTTAAAACATCAACACAAAAATAACATTTTTTTTAAGTTTACAACATATCTACAAGAAAACAACAAATATACGCAATCGCTCTTAAAATATGCTACATAAAAATGTCATTCAGGTATTTCTTGAACACATTAATAAGACCCTTTACTAAACTCTAGTAAAACTAGTCGATAAGGCTCTCGAATAGCAAGCCGGAGGTCGCGGATTCAAAATCCGGCGTGCGCAAGTAAATTTTATTTTATTGATTTATATTATTTCACAATTTAAAATAATAAATAGGTGGTACATTTGTACGTTTG
This sequence comes from Hesperophylax consimilis, assembly GCF_061612785.1. Classification (NCBI taxonomy): domain Eukaryota; kingdom Metazoa; phylum Arthropoda; class Insecta; order Trichoptera; family Limnephilidae; genus Hesperophylax; species Hesperophylax consimilis. The sequence continues at coordinate 1,092,069 of NC_142861.1, read as the reverse complement.
AGAGTGAAAGATACTGTCAGTATCGCCCTGGTGTAAGATCACCATTCAGAACCCCACTGGGGATGTCATAATCTTACTTGCTCCAGTCTATTGGGAGCAGTTCGGGTTCTTGTGCAGTTTCACATTTAAAAAAAACTACGTTTTTTATGTAATTATTTTCTGAAATCATTTGTTTAGGTTAGATTAAATTAAAAATGTACTTTATTGGAAGAAATGTGAGACGATGAGAATGCAGAACAATATTTATTTATACACATACCTGGTACTAGCCAAGCGAATATTTAATTAATTAAAAATACTATGAAGAATGTGATGGTTTGAACAATCACATAAATAAAAGAAATGAATGTACTCCAAAAATTTTTGTTTGGGCTAACAGATAAGATTTATTGACAGGCGGGCTTGAAATGCACATGTTCCCACGGGAAGGAAGAAAGAGATCGCATGACAGTCGAGTCTTGAACTTGGGTACGTCGACAGCTCCGAGAAATCAATACAAATCAGAAGTGTTGTGTGAAATTACAGTTAATTAGTGAATTCAGATGGTGTTAGAAAGTACTGTGGAATATTGAATTAAAGTGAAATATTATTGAACCGGTGTTTGTGTGAAGTGAAAGTAGTTGGACTCAGTGATAATGCAATTAATAATAATGACAATAATAATAATTGGATAATTTGTAGAGCGCCGTTTTGTGAAAAATCACCCCAGGGGCGCTAAGAGTTGGGCGATCGCGATTATAATATAAAATGTGTTAAATTAAACGTGATTTCGTAAATATGTAGTTCAAACTAAATTACTTGTTTTAAAAACATGAAAATAATAATAATAATGATTGCGTTGTAAAACAGAGTGAACGTATTTAAAGGCAGGAAGTTTTTAATCGGGCTAGGGAGGAATTGATTTGACGAGATGGCATTCTATCCACGGAGACCGAAATCCAGAGAATCAAACAAATCATAAACTCGGGTTCGAATCCCAACAGAGATTAGGGAGGTACAATTGTATTTACAGAATTATTTAATTACCCTTTTATAGGCGTAGGGAGGGGACCAAAATTGAACAGATTGCAAGGATTTCGCTAAAATGAGGAAAGAAGCCGATAGGGAGGAGATCGAAAATTAAACTGATTTAGCTATATAGTGTAACCAGGTAAGCTTCACGCTGAGAATGAGAGATGACTAACTGGGTGAGTTTTTTATATTATTTATTAAATTTCAGAGGACCCTTTTAAAAGACGGATACAACCGAGGTACAGGAACTAAGTTTACGACACCTGCCGCCCAAATAATAATAATAATAATAATAATAAGCCTTTTATTCTGAACTTCTGTTAGGTACATTAATATTAGAAATATTTTGTTTGTTATAATATATCCCGAAGCTCAGTTTGCCTCTTGGCATAGGCCTCCTCTAACAATTTCCATTGGGACCTGTCACGCGCTACTCTTCTCCATTGATGTCCAGCCGTGAGTTTTAGGTCGTCTTCCCATCTCATGTGTTGACGTCCTCTACTTCTCTTGCCATCTCTGGGATACCAGTCAGTGACATTTTTACACCATTTCTCTTGTGGGTCTCGGATCATATGACCTGTCCATCTCCATTTTTGGTGGTCTATTTGGGTAACTGTATCGGCAACATTAGTTATCTCCCTTATTTTTCTACATCTCACTCTGTCCTGTTTTCTTATTCCTGTCAAACTTCTCTCCATGGCTCTCTGGCAGCGTTCCAACTTTTCTCTGTGGCGTTTGGTGAGTGCCCAAGTTTCGCATCCATAGGTGATGACTGGAATTATACACGTGTTGAAGACTTTCCTTTTTATTTGCATACTTAGTTCCTTGGATTTCAAGACTTCTTTCAAAGACCAGTATTTCTTCCATCCATTTGCTACTCTTCGCTCGATTTCTTTAGTGGTTTGATCTTTGTGTGATATTATTTGTCCAAGATAGATGTACTCTGACACATATTCGAGTGGTTGGTTGTCAATTTTTATAGTTACTGGATCAGAGTTTGTAAGCAATTTTGTTTTGTCTTTGTTCATGCATAAGCCGACTTTCACATTTTCCTCCTTTAGTGATTCTATCATTTTATTTAGGTGCGTTGGGTTTTCCTCGAATAGGACTATATCGTCTGCAAATCTTAGGTGGTTCAGTTTTGCACTTTGCACGTTGATACCATATTTTTCCCAATCTAGTTTGCGGAAGATACTTTCTAGAGCAGCCGAGAACAATTTTGGTGATAGAGGGTCTCCCTGTTTTACTCCTCTCTTGATCTTGAACTTTTTCCCCAAGGTTTCTAGTTGGATCCTCGCTTCGCAATTCAGGTATATGTTTTTTATAATATTGATGTATATTAAAGGTATCCCCTGCTGTTTAAGACTATCCCATAAAGCTGTGTGTTTTATGCTGTCGAAAGCTTTGGAGTAATCGATGAATGCCATGTATATTTTCTTGTTATACTCGTTATATTTTTCTACTATTTGTTTCACTGTGTGTATGTGGTCCAGGGTAGAGTATTTTTGTCTGAAGCCGGCTTGCTCCCGTGGTTGGTTTTCGTCTAATTTTTTACTTATTCTTTCCAGGATAACCTTGGAAAATACTTTGTAGATATTTGACATCAGACTTATAGGTCTGTAGTTCCCTATATCTTCCTTTTGTCCTTTTTTAAATATAAGAATAATGTTTGATGTTTTCCACTGTGGAGGGATTAGACCAGTTGTTAGTATTTCGTTGAATATTGAAGTGAGTGTTGGTAATAGTTCTTTTAGGGTGCCTTTAAGAAGTTCGTTTGTCACTTTGTCTGGGCCTGGAGCTTTTTCCATCTTCTGACTGAATATGGCTTTTTCTACTTCTCTGGAAAGTATTTTTGGTTCGGTTATAACGTTTTTCTGCTCTTTAATGACGTTTGTTTTCTGATCGTATTTTTGTTTGTCGTCTGGGCTTGAATAGAGGTCCTGGTAAAATTTACAACCGAGGTACAGGAACTAAGTTTACGACACCTGCCACCCAAATAATGTTATCATTAAAAGGGATGTGCTAGGCGAACTGTCAATCAGCTGTGAGCGAGAGACGAGTCAACGACCTTTTCATATGTAGGCCGATAACTTTTGTTTTAGGGGAACGCCTTGGACCGAGGGTCATAATATCGAGAATTTACCTACCTGCCGATCTGTTATTCTTTTAAAACATTACGAATCAAATCATGACGTTGTCCCTGCGGTAGGTATTGAATCGCCGACGAAACATAAAATACCTATTACAAATTAGGCCAACCAATATAAATTTGCAGTATAAAAATACCTATCTACAGGGTACCTACCACAACACTGGCGTACAATTGAAACAGCGAACACTATGAGGCCGAGAGGCGCGGTGTACAGTCAGTCAAAGGGGAAGTTTTGCTAGCGTATGACCGCCCGAATAGAAAGCGACCGGATGCAACCAGACAGAACAAAATGAATACTTTTTTCTGTTATTTGACTTTCTAATTTAATACTTTTCATCTATTGTTTGACTTTCTAAGTTACGAATTGGGATGCACAAAACAAATCTAGAGTCAAAAGAGGGAGATGGTAATCTCCGAAATAAAACTACCAACCGAACAACTTTTCTCAACAGGTACCTTTCGAGAGGTAGGCAGCCTCTTTAAATTAAATGCAAAAATCAAACCAATTATCCGTTTATACCTACCTGAGAGGATAGGTATTCAATAGAAGTTACCCATACCTAATACACGAGGGTGCTAGTAACCTCATAAAATAAATACTGGAACCAAATATTAAAATACAGACAGTCCTCATCCTAAATTTGGCATTTTGAGTAGACCTTACATATATCTCACATGATAATTGGCTGAATGGGTAGGCACACAACCTATCGCTAAAAAGCAGGCTAAATGTCGACAAGATCGTCGTGTGTTATCTATGTTATTGACCTAGAAAGGGATGTAAATCCCCGACGACGAGGGAGTTACAACGTTTTCTAGAGGTGGCACGTAACTTAGGACCTTACTTGTCACATTTTCGCGACTAGATTCGTGACAAGGGATGTCATGGTTTTCCCCTTCTACACTCAGTAAAGTAGATTTTCCTGGAGGTGCATGAGGTTGGGGCAATTCTGAAATTGGTGATGAGACCTGGTTTTCTTTATTCTGGCGTGACGGTTGCCGATTTGGAACAAGGGGAGACCCGGCCGGTTGTGATATCCAGACACGCAGATATCGATCGCCTTGTTCAAATTATCATCCATCGGTTTTGTTTGGTAAAGAGGAGGAGCCAATCTTAGCTTGAAAAAATTCATTTCCTTTCCTCTCCTTCCCCTCCCAAAATATATACATGGATGGCGCCGACAACTAACACCATAAATTTATCGTATGTTCATCACACATATAAAATCTAACACTTTATTATACTCACATAACCCTATGACAGGTAGAATCACGTAGCTAGTTTGAAGAGCAGGCGACTCAGAAAAATAAGGTTTATGAGATAGCTTTAAAACACAGCGGTAATGGATTCAACTCACTCTATCTCAAAAGAACTAAGGGATACCACACATACATAGATAACTAGGTTTCTAAACCGAGAAACAAAAAACCAACACAACGTTCGGTGAAGCCTTTTTATACTGAACCGTCACGTGAAATGAGTACGTTCAAGGTCGTACGTCACGTAGACAAACTAGGATGTACACACTTGAAGGGGTGTGTAATAAAGAGAGAGGCAAGGGCTTGAAAGACGGCAGGGAGGACCTTCCTACCCCGGATATATACATAACCAAAGCCTTATGGAAAAGTTACCTATGGGACTTAAAGAAAATTTATCGTAGAAAGAAGAGAAGGAAAAAGTTTGAAGTAGAAAGGGCAGATCATTACAAGAATCAGGTGGAAGATACTCTCAGTATCACCCTGGTGAAAGGACATCATTCATAATTGGCTTGAAATGGCTTTATTTTATTTGTTACATTCACTTTAAAAAAAAAATCATCTTTGGGGAGGCTGTGTGGAGGGTTTTTTCGAGTAGAGGAAGGAGTTAACATGGGTCTTAAAGAGGGAGGAAACACTGAGACTGGCAAATCGTTTATTTCGAGTTTAGTTTGGATCATCTGTCATTGAAATACCGGTAAGACATGAATAGCATTAAAATCCGTTTGTTAAAGTAAGCGAATCTGTCAAATGGACCGAGTGCCCAAATCAAGTATTTTGGGGCTTCAGACTAGAGGTGGCTGCCAAGTTCAACAGTGGAGCGCACTTGCGATTATAGTTGTTTACTATAGAATTTTCTGCGGACCCTGTACAGTATGCCGGTGTTTGATGTACACATCTGAATGACCAGGTAAATCTATATCTTCCTCTTTCCCGTCTCCTACCCAGTACCTTTATCCTCACAATATACCCAAATTGGGAATGCAATAGATTTTCTGTAATTTTTGTAATCAGATAAATAAATTTTGTTTTATTTATTTTTTAATGGCAGCCCATACGGCTGAGAAGAAACGAGCTTATCTTATGGAGGCTACACCCATCAAGCCTTCACGGATCTCTAAAATGTTATCAATTAATTTCACAATCAGCTTTTCTCAAAACACGGTATAAGTAATAATGATTCGCCGATTCATTGTGTAACATAACATGTGTTTTTAAAATTCAAACTGGTTATGTCAAATGAATTCTTACCATCCGATCTTTCACCTTATTACATCGATACTTGTGAGGTAATAAGTAATAAAATAACGTAGATAGTGAACCTCTTCTTGCCGGAGACGCAGAAAACGAAAGTAAAGCAAGATCTCTACTCAGTAACCAACATTCTATTTCAGTTATAAATGAATTTGAATTTGATGCCAAAGTAACTGACCAAACCGAATAATTATTTTATGTTAATGATAACAATTACAGTAAAATGCTAACGTAGTAACGTGTTCTATTACACGTAAATGAACCGTAAATCAAATCCACAATAAAAATACAAAAATGTAAAGCTCATTCAATTGGTTTTGAAAAATCACGGGAAAAGTGGAATGAAGGAACAGCCTACCTTGAATTCCCAAGAATCCCGGCAATAGGGCGCTCGACGAACTTGCACTGTTCACGGGGTGAAATTTCTTTCGAAACGAGATAATCTTTAATATGATTTTGATATTTAGCACGAAGCATGTGAATAATACAACGAGGACACTACGATTACACCTTCTTGCCACACGACACGAATTCGACTGCTGTACTTGCGACAATTTACAATGCAAAAATCTTCTTATTTTCAAATTTTGGTAAGGCTGTTTTTAAGGAAGGAAATGGATCGTAGGTATATGATGGGAAAAATTGTAGATATTATCCAAATCTGTTTCAATACTAAACAGCAAGCGTACCGTAAAATAGTATTTTATTTAAATTAAATTTGAAATTAATTACTTGCGCACACCGAGATTCGAACACGCGAATTCCAAAATAGTGATTGCATCGGCATATGTCAGTCCCCCTTTTAGTGCAGAATAATAAGGCATTTAAAGTAGTACCAACGATATCTTAATGTTAAACTGGATATGAACGGGAGAAAAAATGACGAAACTGTAGCTTCGTCCCTTTCCCTCAATTTGTGGTTCGGCTCGCGCATTTTCTCCTGTTTATACGTGGCCTTAAAGTATGCATACCGATAGTTATATCTATTCAAAAAAGCTGGTCACTCATTAAAAAAAAAACTACGACGGCAAAACAAGTTCAAGTGCTTTGTTTACGATTACTTACGTCTTCCGACTGTGTCCTTGATTGTAACCTCCAAATTTCCATTGTATCTTTGCAATAATTAACACAATAAGATTAATATATGAAACATGAAATTGGAATTTGATAAGTATTGAAGAGCTCTTATACGCGTGCAGAACTGCAAAGGATGGTAAACAGAAATGTACAGCTTGTCTAAATAACAAAGCAAAATGAGATCCTGTTTATGTAATACAATATTGGAGTGCCATAAGTATGAATACCTATACTTAAGGCGATGTAATACGTCGTGTCATATTTTTAATCGAGCCGCTAACAAAAACACTCCTTATATAGATAGCGATAAGGTTTGAATTCCTGCTTAACACCATCCACCTTTAAAGAGCTTAATTTGCGACATTATACCATAAAATTAGAACCGAGATTCGTAATTGGGTTCGTAAGTATGGTATTTTGAACTTTAAAGCAGTTTTTCTAGGCCTGACTTATAAAAAGACAAAAAACACTTATTTCAAAGGCCATGTTCTGTTTGCAGTGTTCAATGAAGCATTTAAAACATTTCTAACCTATCAAATTAACAAACCTTTTTTCATTACTACTTAAGTGTAAGAATATAATAGTAAAATATTCTTTGCACACAGACAGTGGCAGCGCTCAAGGAAATTGTGTGAAGGGTGGGGAAATATGTCCAAAATCAATTAAATGTATGAATCCATCCTTCCCATTGCGATGCAAGACGATGGATTGAGAGAGTCCGGCTAGAGAGGAGTCAAAGGGTCTCGTTAACTGGACTCTCGATCCGTCCTACCACGCAGCTGACGGGCAGACGTATCCTTCGCTAAGATCTGGACAAACATCACCCTTTTAAGTCCCCAAATATAGTAAACTACTTGGGGTGACATGTGGCAGAGGTGTTCGTTATCCAATGAATGCGGTGGTACCCACCCGCCTCCCAAACTGTAATCTTACTGTATGAAGTTTCTCCGCATTCTTTATAGGATGGACCGCCAAACATTTCAATTTTTATTTTTTATGGCTCTTCAAAGTACAATCTCGTTAAACCGCAATTAAGCAGTTTGTCAACAGGATGTTCATGTTCAATTACAATATAACATATGTATATAATATCATTACTAATTACAATACAACTTATACATAATATTTATCACTAACCACTGCTATAATCAATAGTATTACTAATACAGAGTATCTCTGCTTAGTAGCCATGTTTTTAGCATATATCTGAATCTCTGAGGTAATTTGACATTTTTTATATTGCTTGGTAACATTTATTTATTTATTTATTTATTATTTTATTTACGCCCTAATGGGCTTTTACATGAAAATATACATTTACATTGATTACAATAATTGAACATAAGAAGATAAATGGAGTTAATTGTAAGAAAGCAACACATATAATAAAATTTTGTGCAAATTAGCAAAACACTAATAAGATGGATTCAATATAAAATATACCCAAGCATGAAATAGTAAGTAAAAGAAAGTTCAACATAAAAAGTAAGTAAGTGGGTGTGTTTAAACCCAGTATTAATTGTGTGTTTAACAAATCGATAAACCAATATAAATTAGAGTGTAACTTACTCGTGAGGTAAAGAACATTATAACAGAGATTTAAAAAAAAATAACAAAATAAGAGTTGCACCTGTAAAAAGCAAAAACTAATAGAATTTAGCAATATCGACATGAATAAGAAATAATAAGATCTGAGATGGAACATAGTGTTATGTATAAAAAGTAGTTAGTAGGTATATGCATACAATTATAAGTGTATAGTAGAGCAAATAAAAAACAAACAAATATGGATATAATTTACTTGAAAGGTTTCGAATGGGAGAAGATGTAATAAAATTATTAAAGCTATAAAAGTTAATTATTAGCCGATAGAATCGAAATAAGTTGCCTTTTAAAGCTCACAAAATTGTCAAAACCAAATATATCTATAAGTTCACAGTATTTATTCGCAAGGTTGTGAATTCTAGGAATTGGTGAAAAAATAGAATAATTAGTGTTGAGGTTCTTGTTAAATTTAAAAGTATCTTTACTGCGAGTTTGCCTAGCAGGAACATTAATGCAAATAAGTTCCAACAAATTAGGGCTGTCAATTAAAGATTTAATAATTTTGAATAAAAATAGCAAATCAATTAACACTCTTCTATCAGATAATTTAAGAAGTTTAGTTTCAGCAAGCAAGTTATTGTAATTTATAAATTCGATTGGAATTTTCATTTTAAAATTAATGTACCGAAGGAATTTATTTTGTACCTTTTCTAATGATTGAGAATGGACCTTGTAGTACGGTGACCATACGGTGGAATTGTATTCTAATTTGCTTCGTACTAACGAGCAATACAGATGTTTTAATGTTGACATACTTTTAAAATTTGCTCCCATTCTCAAAATAAAACCTAGTATTCTCATCGCATCGCTTGTTATTTCATCGATGTGTTCGTTAAACTGTAGACTCTCGTGGAATATAACACCAAGATCACGAATCTGTGATACACGAAGAAGATTAGCACCATTCATAAAATAGGAAAAATTAAGTGGATTTTTGCCTTTGTAAAAACTGATAATCTGGCATTTACCTAAATTTAGTTGCAAATCATTGACAGAACACCACGCACATAGTTTATTAAGGTTCAACTGCAAAATTGCGCGATCGTCATCGTCTTTGATTATTCTGTATATCTTCAGATCGTCGGCAAATAACAGGACTTTAACATTAGTAAAAATATTAACAATATCATTGATAAACAAACAAAATAATATTGGGCCCAAGTGAGATCCCTGTGGTACTCCGCTCGAGGCAGCAAATGTATAAGAAGTAAACGAATCTATCTTGACTGCTAAGTACCTTCCTAATAGATAACTCTTAAACCATTCCAACATGCTCCCTCTTATTCCCAACAATTTTAGTTTACGTAATAATATTTTGTGGTTTACTTTATCAAATGCCTTACTGAAGTCAGTATATATGGAATCAGTTTGATGTGATGCATTAAGGGCATTAACAATATCATTCGTGTACAATATCAAATTGGTAAGAGTAGATCTACCTTTAATGAATCCATGTTGAAGGGGAGAGATGGTTCGATTGATTCGGGATATCAACTTATCTAGTACTAGGCTTTCAAAAAGTTTGGGTAAAGTAGACATTATACATATTGGCCTATAATTTGTTACTTCGCTCTTATTACCTTTTTTGAAAATGGGCGTTAAAAGACTAAACTTCCAAAGGTCCGGGAATACACCTGATGAGAGTGACTTTGTAAATAACTTATGAATAGGATATGACAATGTATGCATACAATTTACTAAAAACCTGGGCGGAACATTATCAGGTCCTGCGGATTTTCGGGAATCAAGACTCTTCAGCTTAGATATAATATCGTCTATGGTTACATTACAGTCAGATATATCAAGAGTTTCAACCAAATCAAAGCACGAAATATTGCTGTCTTCACTTGCATTAATGTAAACGCCGCTAAAAAAATCAGCAAAAAGATTAACAGTTTCCTGAAGATTTTGGGATAATTTAGAATCGAATGACACACTACTAGGTATGTAAGTACCATTTTCTTTTTGGGATTTAACATATTTCCAAAAGAAATTTGAGTCGTCCATGATAGAGCCTTCGACATCACTAATGTAATTTTTGTAACATTTTGCGGAGAGCTTATTGCACTCTGCCCTCAATTTTTGAAACGCAGTATAATCGATGGCCAGGCGACTTTGTTTGAATCTCTTATGAGATAATTTTTTGAGGTAAATTAAGTCTATCAGGTCTTTTGAGAACCATTTAGGGTATAGAGTTTCTCTGTAAGTCGTTAAAGGAACAAATTGTTCAATTGCAGAATTAACGATGAAGTAAAATTTTTTAAGGTGTACATTAATATCATCGTCGCTATCAAAGAATGACCAGTCAGTCTGTTTAAGGAAATTTGAAATTTTAACATAGTCAGCTTTTTTGAAATTTCGAGTTTCTACTACCTTTTTTACGATAGGAATTGGTTTAAGATTAGACATGCATATTTCTAGTGGTGGATGGTAAACATCGACAGGTAATAGAATTTCGGTACTTCTCACAACACAGATGTCAGACACATTTGACAGTGCCAAATCCAACGTACGACCTCCTATATTATGAACATTATTACACTGTGTTAGACCTAAGAACAGTGCCATATCTCTAATAACACGAATATTAACATTAGAACAAGAATTGACAGAATTCATATTACACCAATCATAATGTGGCAGATTGTAATCACCAACTAGAAGTAGTTTAGTATTAGGATATTTAGCACAAATTGATTCAACCTCGTCGCAGTGATTGCTGTAGCTTTGGACATCAGAATTCGGAGGTAAGTATGCACATCCCACTATTATTTTACCTCTAGAAGTGTTCACATTGACAAATAGTTGCTCGATGGATGTGTTTTTTGTGGATATTTTTGAAGAACTGAGATTTTTTGAGATAGCAATGGCTACACCACCTCCTCTCGTTTTGGCACTTGTTTTAGAATTCCTATCCATACGGTAGATGTTGAAATTAGGGAAGCCTAATTCGGCAGAATTGATTCCTGAGTCGAGCCATGTTTCGGTTAAAATGAAGATATCACTGCTGATAGTTGCCGCCGAAGTCAGCAACATGGGAAGTTTAGTGCGGATCCCTCTCACATTTTGGTAGTAGCATTTTATTTTTTGTTGTTTCAGTTTTTTGGCGCACATTCAATAATTTTAGGTACAGAGTTCACATATTTGATAGTTATATTGGTTTCACCGTTGTTCTTCCTCGTCTCGAGTTGTTGGCGTAAATCTAGAAGTTGAGTCCTCTGCAATGGTGTTTGGTCGTTACTGGCCTTTATACCGTTTTTCAGTTTTGCGTTCCTGGTCAAAACCTCACGAGCCGAGACAGAGTCATTGAATTCGACCTTAATCGGTCTAATTTTGTTGGACTTTTTTACACCAAGTCTGTACGACTTAACCACACTCGGTATTAATTCATTATTTATATCACTAATCGCTGAAACTACTTTATCGCTGTCCATTTTAATAATTGTTGTTGTTGATTCTGAAATACTTTCGGGAACATTAAATAAAATAATGTTCTTTGACCGGGTTTTTCTTTCCTCGGCCTCTGCGAGCAAATCATTTATTGAAGATGAAGTATTTGTCGGGTTAGTAACAATAGACTGAGTATCCGTTACACTTTTTAATGTTGACAATTCTCCTTCCAACATTCCCATACGAACAGCCATCAATCCTGTGGTTCCTAACAGATCCGTTGTTATCGGGGTAATTTTACCCATTTGCTCCTTCGTAAATTTGTTGCCGGGGTCATTAATAATTTTTATCAGCGAACAGAGTAGATCCTTGGCCTTGGTCATATAGTTAAGAGAGTTCTCGTTTAAATCCATATTAAAATTTATTTAAAAAGAGTTAAAAATATGTTAACTTTATTCGTAATTAGTTTATACACAAACGCCTGTTTCCCGCAAACTGTTTAGCACTATTCAAAAGTGACGACACTTTCGACCAATGGCGATAGTAATGACGGACTGATAATGCGCATGCGCGTTTGGTATGTTTACCAGTTGAAAATTGTTATTTTAATATTTTTAAAACACAGCACTGCACAGCACACACGATAATTTAAAAATCTAACTGATTGAATATTTCGAAGATGAAGTGATTTAACTACTTCGACACTTTATGTTGTGTTTACTTGCAATTTTCTAATGTTTTGGAAGTTTTAATGTGGAGCGTATTCACTATCTGTGTAATCAATGACGGTAGGTATTATTGAGTGTGTGAATATTTTGGGCACGTTGTATTCCAGGGTTCGCTGTCAGTATTTATTGTTAAATTTTGGTACAAGCATTCCTTAATTTTTTGTGAACCTAGTATTGTGTTCATGTTCCACTTTCCTCTTATATTCGGAGTCAGATATTATATGATGAATCAATTTTTTGTGCCATAACAAGGCCTGTACCGGCAAGACAGTCAAGTTCCGATACAACAATGATATGTTTCGCCTCTGCGAAAATACGGGGTTTTCCAATAAAAGGTGTTATTTTGAATAGCACGCTATTTCGGTAGATGTTACTTTTGAAGCTGTCATTTTTTGACATTTGACAAGTAGAAACTACGAAATTATTAATATTCACTTGAGTGAATCAAATGCAATACAATCTTGAGTGATGAGGCCCATTTCCACCTCGGTGGCTTCGTCAACAAGCAAATCGCATCTGGAGCTCGGAAAACCCAAGAGTTTTTGTTGAAAAGCTTCTCCATCCTCAACGTGTGACTGTTTGGTGCGGTTTATGGTCCGGCGGAGTCATTGGACCTAACTTTTTCGAAAATGAGGCTGGAGCAACAGTTACGGTGAATGGATTGCGCTATCGAGAGATGATTAATGATTTTTTATGGCCGAAATTGGATGGTATTGATCTGAACAACGTTTACTTTCAACAAAACGGCGCTACGTGCCAGACAAGCAACGAAGCCATTGACCTTTTACGATTGAATATCAAAATAACACTTCTTATTGGAAAACCCTGTATTTGTTTTGTAACTAGTAATTTAATCATAGAATTTTGTACTAATTGTAGGTAATTTAAATTTGTTTTGCAATAGTGTCCCTGTGTGGTTATTCCATATCGTAAAGTAGATTCTGCGAGTGATAAGAGAGGTTAATAAATAATATTTTTTTAATTCCCAGGAATTCCGGAGATTGGCATCCCCTCGTTTGACCCCCATTTCGCCACCCTGGTGGAGCAACGTCGGGGTGGGCCAGTCGCCAACTACTACTTGCGACTGACAGACGTCTCAGAACTAGGGTGGACCATCTCCAAAGTCACCAAGTTTAAGTAAGATATACTTTGATTTTATTTATAATTTACTGAGCCTAGAGTAGTTCTGTTCTATTGACTAACGTTTCAGGGTCATGCATGACCGGGTGGATTATAAAAATAAAAATCCAAAAACTAAAATGAATAATTCTTACTTTGGGTCGCTATCGTAACAAGCGGTTTAACTTTAAAAATTATTTCTTTCAAATTAACCAAACAACCGTTTTATCGAGTTCTCTCAATTTGTCTACGATACCAAGTAAAAATGTGGTTAGCGTTTTTGACAAAATTTTTCACTTTTGATATTAAAATTTTATTATTTTGAAACTGTAATATTTATATATTATCTATTTTAAATGCGCACACCGGAATAATTTTATCTAGTTTAAAGAACAGTATTTGTTTTCACGCAAAATTAAAAAAATAAGATATATATATAGCGCATTTGAAATACGCAGCAAACATTGCAAACTAAACAAAAGTATTGAAAATACTGAGGAGTGTCTGGAAATTTGTTTGTACTTTCTAAATCTGGTTCGTCCACTTTACCATCCAAGCAAACCTTACTTTGATTAGATGGCTAACTTTGACTGAGCTTTGCAATATTATGATACCTACCGGCACGAAGAAAGCTTCACAAATGAATTGTCGTTGAGAAAGTGACGTTTCTTTTGACAAATTGTAAAATTATTCATGTGCAATTTTTTTTAAATTGTTAAAATGTTATATGGTTTACAATAAAGTTCGTAGGTATTTAAGTCCCTGCTAAAAATCTAATGATTTCAGAGAAAATTTTGATTTACTAAAAAAGGGAAAATTATAAATGTCACCGAGCTGCTACGTAAGTACTAAGTACTTTATAATAATTTAATTTTAATAATGATCTGGGTGATATTTTTTCAAATATTTAAAAACAATGAAAAATCTGCCCCTTTTTAACTTGATTTTTTTTTTCAAACTCGGGACACAGTCAAAAGCGTGTGAAAATTTTTAATTATTTTTTTTTAATTCTGATCACCGTATTGTGTACTAAAAACCATATAAAACTGCAAATTCATAACTATTTGATCTGACTAAGGCGTCATTGTGGCGAATGAAACGTTATTAATGCTACCAACGTGGGCTGGCGTGACGTCATCAACTCCATTATCACGAATTAAAACGAACATATTGTTTTATCAACAAATCGAAAATGGTTTATTTTTAAATGTCATAGAAAATATACTCATAAAAAGTACCATAATTAAAGCAAAATTTAAAAAAAATAAAATAGCCTACAAATACCTTACTGTGTGACTTTGATTAATTAGATAAATGGGTATCTACATATTTCTTGAACGTCATTAATATTTTTTTACTAGAACAACTGTCTTTTTATTAGAACACCTGTGTGAGACCCCGGATACCCAATTTCTACCGATTTATAACAAGTTTCTCATCAACTCTTTAAGTTTTTAAGTTCAAAAAAATATGTTAAAAATATTTGAAAATAATATCTATACATTTCTAACGCCGTAATGTTAATTATATGAAATTACCTCGATAGAAAAAAAAATCGCAAAGTAAGCTCCGAAAATTACTGAAAACACTTTTTGTTCTGTTATTTAATATGTTATAAGCATGAAAAAAATCTTTAAATGTATCTTTATATGTAAATGTTATCTTTAAATGCAATTTAAGCATTTGTCGAGAGATTTTTGCTCTATTTCAAACGAGTCATGCATTATTACATTTTTCACTTAATGATTATCGTTTTTTTAATACAGGGTTTTCCAATAAGAGGTGTTATTTTTATATTCAAACGTAAAAGATCAATGGTTTCGTTGCTTGTGTGGCACGTAGCGCCGTCTTGTTGAAAATAAAAGATCAACACCATCCAATTCAAGCCATAAAAAATCATTAATCATCTCTCAAACCGCAATCCATTCACCGTAACTGTTGCTCCAGCCTCATTTTCGAAAAAGTAAGGTCCAATGACTCCGCGGACCATAAACCGCACCAAAAATTCAAACGATGAGAATAAAGGGGCTTTTTAACAATAACTCTTGGGTTTTCCGAGTCCCAGATGCGACATATTTGCTTGTTGACGAAGCCACCAAGGTGGAAATGGGCCTCATCACTCAAGATGATTTGTATTTGATTCACTCAAGTGAATTTTAATAATTTCAATGCGTTGTTGAAGCGCGTATCGTTCCATTTTTATTAATAGCGTAGTTTCTACTTGTCAAATGTCAAAAAATGACAGCTTCAAAAGTAACATCTACTGAAATAGCGGGCTATTCAAAATAACACATCTTATTGGAAAACCCATTAGCGCGGTCCCTCTAACATTCGTACTTACATATCTCCCTTTCAAATAATCTTTTAACGCTTAATACGGGGCCTTAACCTGATGTGTCTACGTGTAATTTAAAAGGAACGAGAATGATTGACGTAATACAACATACTTTTACTTAATTGAACTCCCGAAACGAAATTTTTAACTGACCTTCGACTTCAACCGAAGCCTACCATTTTTAAACCTATTATAACATTTTGGGTTAAAAAAAACTTAAATTTCATAATTGACTTATCTGATTGGAATATAATGTTATTATTAAGACTCTGAAGACCGTAGCATTTTTTGCACAAACCTAAACGACCTCCATAACTGAGTAGGTGAGATTATTGGCTTCAAATCCAAAGGTCGCAGGTACAAACCCAGGCGTGAGCAAAAAAATGATTTGTTTATAACTTTTTTTTTAACTATAGTTAAGGCGAAGCTTAGTGCTAAATCACTATTTTGATTAATCTTTATTACGTTGGTGTACATCATGAATACCAAAAAATATGCTTTAGATAAATTGAAGGTTTTCCTATCGTTTCGCTTGAGTAGATTACAAATAAAAAAATGAATTAGCAATAAAAAATATAAAAGTAAACTACTAAAAAAAATATTTTTTCAATAGAAATGTATGAACGCGTAAAGGAAACAACTTTTAAAAAATAAAGTATTATAGCTAAGATTATCTGTGACAGTTTCACTTAATTAACTTTTTGTTATTGGTGCCCTTTTTTACTCATTTAAAGTACGCTCTAGCGTGTTTAAATCGCACTTTATGGAACGCGCGTTTTTTAAAGTTACCATGGCAACATCAACAAATCAACAAAATGTGAAGTCAATGTCAATTGTGTTTTTCATTTCCATGACAACAAAATATTGTGATGTCACATCACGAATTCATTAATAGTTCTTATTTCCAAATTTTTAATAATAATATCAATATTTATGTTTTCAAAGTGTACCAATAAAAAAAATAGCGTAAAGTATTCGTGGATAACTGGTCTTTAAAACACTTGCTTTATTTCGAGCACTCGGCTACGCCGTCGTGCTCGAAAATTGCGCGTGTTTTAAAGACCTGTTTATCCACTTAAACTTTAATATACTATTTTTGCTTTCTCATAAAATTATTTACAAATAATAAAAACCAGTTTTGTGCTTGAATTCGAACGTTTCTAGACTCCGTTTTTCAAGCGATTTTAATGCCTATTACCTACAATATAAGGTATACCAAGAATATACACATTTTAGGCTTGTAGCTTCCTCTTTATATGAAATTAAACATACTAATGTTGGCTGTCGGTGAATGAGTGCGTGATTTTAAATTGTTTTAATTATTCACGTTCAATGATTTTTTGATTATTAATCATAAATCATCAGAACAGCGATAAAGTAGGTTCTAAAATCATTTTATTAATTATTAATTCTTTGTTTGAAATGTGTATTTGTTTCGTTTAAATGTTTGTCAGATGTTTAGATGAATTAATAGAGCGATACTTTGCTGATACAACGCACGTGGTTACTATGTTTCCTCCACAACATGGGTCTGCTGAAGTTCAGTCCTGATTTTCTTTAAAAAGACTCTCCAACATCCCCAAAGATGACATTATTCCTGATAAAAATATTTCGATTAGATGTAACGCAAAAAACCGCCTGCAGGGCCTAGCAACAAAAAATATTTCGATTAGATTTAACGCAAACAACCGCCTGCAGGGCCTAGCAACAAAAAATAAATAGTTTTAATCTGTTATTGTTATATCGTTTTATAATACATAGGTTAGTTTGTAGGGTAAATTATAAGGAGTTCACATCTCCCGAAAATAATAACAACGTTTACCTTTCCCTATATTTATGTGAGACTGGTATCATTGTAAACTCGCGCGGCAAATATTTCATTCTCTCTCCAGTGGTCTCAGCCGCCGGTTTAGCCCTAAATCCCCTCTAACGTACGCAATCTACTTTTGTTCATAAAATTATTGTAACGTGAGTTTGTAAAAATAAAACTAAATTTAATGTATTCGAATTCTGATTTCACACACCAAGAGTAACCACGAAACCTTGGGTTCTGCGGATTGGCGAACCACAGAATCATCCAGCCAACAATCCATTTAAATTGGTGATAATTCACAATCTTCCAAAGTTTGTTATTTTTCTTCACTCGTCGTCAATTTTCTATTAATTTCAGGAACCAAAATGACCATGTGTTTAATTTATTTCTAGGACCGACTGGGACAACAAGCGCATTATCTACACCCAATACTTCCCCGAGAAGACACTCCTCGGAGACTACACCCTGTCAGCCTCCGCCCTCGGCACTTCCCTCAGCCGCTCGGGCAACTGGAACCTGACTCTATACGACTACGCGCAGACAACCACCATCACAAGGGGGGACGGTACCCGCCCACTCGATGTGCACGTGGAGATTGATAAGATTGGCAACATGCAGATTCACGTCTCCAATATTTTAAATGGGGCTAATATATTAGGCGAGTATACATCTAATATAAAGTAAAGTTGTCAGAAGCAACTCCAGAGGGTGTGCGCGGAAAGGCTGGACCTACTATAGACACGAAAAATCTCTTCAAATTATTGGTGATCCCGTTAAAAGCGGGATTAGATATTAGCCGTTTCCTGATAAACTTTTGCTAAATTTATAATAAATTGGAACACGTAATCCTGCGCGTGCATTTGTCTTGATAATATTAGGTTTTTCATGAACATGTGTTCCGACATTTTTTTTTCATTAACCCCACCCAGGAGGTCATGAGGAAAATAATGTCTTTCAAGAGCTATGTCATCATTTGGGGATGCTGTATGGAGTATATTTTTTGAGAAAAGGAAAGAGTGAAGTTCTGAGAAAGAAAAAGGAATGAGGGATGGGAAAATAATAATAATTAAGGAATGGGTAAATTTATTTATCTAAGTATCAGTGAGTTCCGAAATGACGGACGTATGAATCTATTACCTGAACTAAAAAAAATCTCAATAATGCATTAAAAATGCGCAAGAAATGGTCCCATTCCAATGGGAGAGAAAAAGTACGAGAGTTCAATCCTCATTACTCTAGCCTCTTAAAAATCCTAAGAAACTCCATTCCCGCCGTTTCACTATCGATTTCCCGTCAAAGCTATGTTTTCCCTCCATTGCTCATCTGTCAAAACAAACAACCCTGTGTCATCGTTTTGAACACACTTAAGTATGGAATATAGCAATCAAATTTTAACATTAATTGGTTCGATTAACTTGTTTGGTTTTACATAGTACAATAAAATTAATTTATTTAATCTAAATACAACCTTGTCCTAAACATAAACATTGCCAAAGCCATATTGGACATACACCAATAACATGACCATGAAAACAAGTTTTTTCGTTATGTCTAAACAGAGGAAAGTAAAAAAATAACTGGGTCAGAATTTCAAACAAGAAATGCAAGGCCTGAAGATAATTTAAAACTGAGGATATTGCTAAATAAACACCTCGGTTAAAATTTATAAGAATAAAAATGTTTTAATTATTCATAGCAAAGAGTAGCTTTAACACCTTATTGGTTGAATAATTGTTTTCTTTTGCCAACAAATTCAGGTGTGAATTGCTACGATCATTTGTCATATGTCATCATATGAACGAGTAAAATTAGACTTCACAGAGCAATAAGTGACATGATGTTTTGAGTCATTCGATGCTTAACACCGTGGATGTGGAGATGAATGATATGTACTAAGTTTTATAAAATATTGCTATTTCACTTATTCTTCTTCGTATGGTGGAGGAGAGTTTGTGGAAGTCAAAATGTGATGTTGAAATCATTCAGCCAGTCGACGGCATCGAGAGTCACTTGGTTCAGCACAGATGTGTCTCCCAAAATGACAAACAAGACATTC
Source organism: Hesperophylax consimilis (assembly GCF_061612785.1). NCBI lineage: Eukaryota > Metazoa > Arthropoda > Insecta > Trichoptera > Limnephilidae > Hesperophylax > Hesperophylax consimilis. The sequence goes on along the minus strand of NC_142861.1, from coordinate 1,072,272 downwards.
TTCTGTGATGTGGGCTGTTGTTCAAATATGTCAACATTCACACCATTCAGAATCAAAGAATGACACTGAATGCAATTTATTGAGGGGTTTATTTTTTTATTAATTCACTGAGCAAGTCATCAAACTTAAATATTATTCTGACTGACTAAGTGTAGAGTCAGAACATTAACGTAAACGGGGTAAAGGAATACATGAATTCATACATATTTTTGAATTTATTAAAAATTGCTCTTATTCTTTTTGCAGAAAATATCCTCGACAGCATCATCAACGCCACCTGGCGACCAGGATTCGTCTTCGTCCGTCCCCTCATCAATGAGTTAGTAAGCACCGCCTTCACCAAGATATGGGGAGATGCGTTCAAAGATTTCCCCCTGGAGGCTGTCATACCGGAATAATAATAATAATTGTTGTTTAGAGATAATATTCCAACAAATATAAACCAGTGTTATTTTGTAGAAAGACGTTTTTCAGCTAGCTCAACCTAACTTTTTATACATATCCTGAAAAATTGTCCTAAATAATTAATAAAATGAATCGTTTCAATGAATTATTTCAATTATTTTTTCAGAAAATTGATGCAACAAGTTGATTCAATGAGCTGTATCAATGTATTGATCCAATCAATTTATTCAATGAATTGATTCAATGAAATAATTAATTCAATGAATTAATTCAATGAACTAATTCAATGAATTAATTAATTCAATGAATTAATTCAATGAATGATTGATTCAATGAACTAATTAATTCAATGAATTAATTCAATGAATGAATTGATTCAATGAATTAATTCGAAGAATGAATTGATTCAATGAATTGATTTAAGCAATTGATTCAATGAATTGATTTAAGCAATTGATTCAATGAATTGATTTAAGCAATTGATTCAATGAATTTATTTAAAAAAATCAATTAATTTATTCAGTTAATAGATTCAACGCATTGATTCAAAGACTTTATGCAATGAATTGATTAAATAACTAGTGATGCAATGAATTGATTAAATAACTAGTGATGCATTGAAACTAAAAAGAAGCTAGTACCTGCAACAGTCATATCTTGTATATATTTTATAAATTGGTTTGATGCTTTAATATAGAGGAAATCATGTAAATATTATCGTTATTGATTATGTTAGTTAAGACTTCATCAATTTACAAAGGCATTTATGTTATGTTTACGGTTCATAGATTCAAATGCTCGGTTTTTTTTAAATTAATGTACTGCAATTATGTGAAATAAAAAATATTTAATTAAAAACATGTTTTTATTCAACTATACATGCCAAATTTAATTATTAAAAATGATATATCTTTGACCATTGTTAATATGATAAATGTAGCTGAAATCGATTTTTTTTTTCGAAAATTTTTTTGTGAAGATTTTAAGTGAAATCCGTACTGAAATTCATAGAAAAAAGATCGGTTTTAGCTATAACATCAATAATGCCATTTTTTGTTATATTAGCACTCTAGTACACCCAAAAGTCTGGTTTTCAGGAATACATGTTTAATGTAATGGTTAAAGTATGGATGAGTAATGGGTTAATATATAAATACCATGCATTATGGAATTGAAAGTGTCGCAGCAAAAGTCGACGCAAGCTTAATAGGTACTCACACAAATTTCACGCATTTTTCAAACTAGTTATTCGTATTTAAAAAAGAAAATTATATGAATATTAACGTGAATGTTTTTAATTGTATTCATTAACATACTTGATTTATATAGTGTTATTTATTAAAAATAAAAAAAAACCTTCTATTGGCACTCTATTATGCAGTAAATCGTAAAATATGTATCTATCGAGTAAAAGCACATATGGGCGTTTAAATTAATAAAAATAATAAAAAATAATGAGCATAAAAAAATAACACGTTATAATATAACCGAAAAATGTTGTCTTAAATAACCTACTTAAATTTATTAGCTACGTTGATAAGTTTATTTATTAGACATCTAGCGGTGAAAATTGAAAGTTTTTTGTACCTTTTTGTCGATAAGGCTTCTTTCTCTTGACGGTGTTAACTGGTTTATTATGAAGACTAAAATGATTAGCACCCAACGCTATTAAGTAAGGTATGAATGTGTGCAAGGAGATTAAATGACTGAATTTTAGTGACTCTGTTTTGAACGTTCGTAGTTAGATGGCTTCCTTGGACTTTGTAGTTTATTTTAAAACCATAAACTTAAAGAATTCATGAATTAATTCAGTGAATTGCCCTTTTAAAAACACATTTGTTTGAATTTCGCTGTTTTGGTATTGAATTAATGATTTAATACAAATCTTAAAAATGGAAATTAATCTTCTTTCTGACATCCGACCGAGCTGAAACTAGAATAAGAAGATTTTATTTTTCATTGATAAACTGTCACACAATGATTTTGCCCCTGTGAAAGACCAAAGTGGTATTGGCCAGGTGTTATATTCCTCTTCGTAATCTTCCCCTCACCAACACATTACTTAGCACCAAAACATAACCTCAATAATCGAGATGGATGCGATAGCAACTTCTGATGAAAAGTGTAGTTTTGTGTAAAACGATTTCATAGTTTTTTTTAAATACATTGTATTCACACTTATAACTTGGTAACTACTGTAATATCCTTGATATTAGTGTATGAGCTCACCCATAGATAGCACTAGATTACTCTATTAAGACCCGGCATTTTCAATTTCTACCGATTTTATATCAAGTTTCTCGCTAACTCCTTAAGTCTTGGAGTTCCAAAAAAAAAAGTTGTTTTTGAAGATAATATCCATACATTTGTTTTGCCAAAACGTTAATTATTTGAAATTCCCTCGATAGAAAAAAATCGCAAAGTAAGCTCCGAAAATTATTAAAAATACGTTTTGTTCTGTTATTTAATATGTTATAAGCACGAAAAAATTCAGAGTGTATGTTTAAATGCAACTAAAGACATTGGAGAGAGATTTTTGCTTTATTTCAAATGAGTCGTGTTTCATAAAATATTTTCACAGCAGTCGCTTACGTCTGTTCGTTCCAATCCTTTTAAATATTAGCGCGCTCTCTCTAACATTCTGATTTACATAAGACCATTTCAAACATTCATCAGTCCCGCGCAGTCGGCAGGCATAGTGGACGTGTGTCAGAATTTTTGGCATCTAAAATTACGTGATTTACTGTAAATAATATTTAATTTAAAATATTTGAATAGCTTATTTAACGTGAATATTGCATTTATCGGTTGAATAATATTGTTTTTCAAAATTGAAAAATAATTAACAAACATAAATTAAATGTCCCAAGGCCGCGGCTTGTGTACAAAAGTACTATTCGCCAAAAATTCGTTTGCCACAAGGCGATGTAAGCTGATTGTTCTAAAACTGTGAGATTATTTCTTGAATGAATTCCGCAGTCGTTTTTTGCCACTCTGGAAATATTAGAGTAAAACACGTCAGGTGTTTAACAAATACTGGTTATTCAGACTTTGCCGAACATTTAATTAATACAAACCATACTTTTGATAAAAATACAGGAGTCAAAATTGTACATAAAAATAAAATAAGAATACGCCTTAATAATATAGAAGCATTAGAAATAGTAGTAGATTGAGATCAAACGAAACCGGTCGACGTGTATAGCAAAATAAAGTGGTTTAAAACAACAACAAAAAATATTTTGAATAACATATTTAATTAAAATGTATCTATCACGTATACTTTTATAAAATTTACAAATATCTTTATGAAATTCAATTTTTATTTAAAAAAGAAAAAAGTGAAGTAAAGCAAAAAATAGAGTATTAGAAATTATCCTCAAGGGACAACTCTGTATTACAAAACATATTCAACTATTTCAACTTGTTTTTATAATTTTATACTTTATATTATTTTTTAGATTGCGTCCATTTAGACATATTAAATGCATTGATAACTGTAAAAACCGAGTAAGTTTGTTTTGTATTGGCCATTAAATGATGATGATGTTTTTGTTACGTAACTCCACACAGGATGCAGGTAATTCTGCGTGATTATACAAGTAAAAAATAAAATGTTAATTTTTCAAAATTCCAACGCTTTAAGGTCGATTTCAGGTAAGTAAGTTAATAAACTAAAGGATAAATAAATATTTTTCTATGGAAAAATATTGTTCTATAGGAAAAAACACAATGGATTGTTAACCCTATACGAACTCTATGACAAGTAAAAGTGGTGGGCGTCGCCCATCTACAATTCGAAATGCAGAATGCCGCGTCTTAAGAGGAAGCTACAAGCCAAAAATATGTATATTCTTTGTTTGCCTTATTTCGTGACGAATACACAGGTAATAGGCATTAAAATCGCTTGGAAAATGGATTCAAGAAACACTCGATTTCATGCGCAAAAGTGGTTTTTATTTATTTTGTATAAAAATTTATAAGTACGCAAAAAAATAATCAAAGGAAACTGTCACAAATAATCTTACCCATAATATGTTATTTTTTAAAAGTTGATTCATTTGTGCATTCATACATTTTTATTGAATAAATACATTTTTTAGTAGGTTACATTTATATTTTATATGAAGTAAATAATTTTTTCATTTGAATTCTCCTCAAGAGAAAAGATAAGAAAAGCATCAATTTATATAAAGCATTTTATTTGGTACTCATAATGTAAACAAATTCGTTATAAAGATTAATGGAAAATCACTATTTAGCACTAATTGAGCTTCGCCTTAAGTCTGAGTTCTGTTGATTTTATTTCCGAGTAGAGCCGATTTTCCGTCAGCACATATACGTCGTAATGGGGTAAAATATGGTAGATTGTAGTTCATAATGTTATAATGCAAACTTATTAGATAACTATTTAAAATTATTGTACTGTTTAAATGAATAAATATATAATTACAAAAAGTCTTATGTTTTACAAGTCCTTAGGAGGAACCTAGAGTTCAAACCCTGTTGATTTAAAAAAGCTTAAAACAGTTAAAAGTATATAAATATGTAATTATTTACTTATGTATATAATTTTATAAAAGTATATACATAAGTTACATTTTAATTTAATATAAAAAAGATTTAATCAATTAAATCTGTAATATCCTTAGTTTGAGAATTGTAGACGTTTTAAGTCCCGCGCGCGTCCAGTTCAAGTAACTTCGCTAGTATTTGTCCACCGAAATAAAAGTTTATTTATCAAGTACCAAATACCTAACGACCGGCGGACTCCTGTCGACCCTTACTACGTGTTGCCGTTAAATGCACGGCGAATTTGGAGAGTATGTCCAACTTTTGGTAAAATTAATTTTAGTTCTCAATAATATCAACAGATGTAGCAAACGCAAGAAGTGAAATATATAAAATTGCTATCTTAGCGACAATCAAAACCCTATGCGCAGTTGTGAAAACTAAAAAAGGAGGGTGTTACCCAAATCGCAATTCCAAATAGCGTATGCTGAGGCTTAAGTTACCCATTGACGGCGTTAGCTATCAAGAATAATCTATCTTCTGTCTACGAGTATATAAATAAAAATGTAAATGATCGTTTATTCAAAATCTTATATCACCAAAAGTTCTTCACTGATTGCTATGAAATGTTGACATTTGAATATATGTGTGTTATTATATACCTATATCATATTGATGTCACCTGTGACATATGTGTCACTGCACATACAGACTGGGCCATAGCAACGCGTGGCGGATGTACAGCTAGTCGTTTAATAAATAAGGTGAGAATCTTATGTTCGGGTTCCATATTATTCCAAATGCTGGCTAATTGAGAATCATAGCAATCGTTAATCTATCATTATAAAAGTCCAAGTGTTTTATTAAAGCCGGAGTTTTATTGTTTAAGAGAGTTTGTGAGAAACCCTCGGAGATACAACAGAAACTAGTGTCCAAAGTTTTGCGTATATATCCGTTTGTGTAAATCCCACAGAAGTGATATTTACACAGCAGACAACTTTCATTGTGGATACCAAAAAGGCGATGGGAGCAAATATAACTTAATGTTGAAATCACTATTTTCTACGAATCGGTTATCATAGTGAATACCAAAAATATGCTTTGGATAAATTGATACTTTCCCCATCATTTCGCTTGAGTAGAATTACAGTTAAATTGTTAATTAAAAAAAATATATAAGGGTAAACTAATTTTTTTTTCGTTTAAAATGTAAGAACGCAAACATGAAACAATTAAAATACGACTAAGGTTTATTTTCGACAGTTTCCCTCGATTAATTTTTTTTCTTGTGAAATTAAAAAATAAATAAAAACCACCTTTTTACTAAAATCGACCGATTCAAGATTACGTTTGAAAAAGCGATTTTTATGCCTATTACCTAAATTTGTAGTGATATACCACGAGCCGAACCACGAATTACGGGAAAGGAACAAAACAGCCCCAATCGGCGTTTCGCACCGTTTGGTTGCTTTCTCATAATTCGCGGCTTTGTTCGCAGAATTTTCGTTATGTTTATAAGTAGCGTAAGGCACATTTAGAATATACACAATTTTGACTTTTAAATTCTTAAGTTGTTTTTGTATCCAGCTCCTCAATTGGGAGTGCACCAGACGGTCGGGAGCAGTTGGGACTCTTGTGCAGTATTCACATAATAAACAAAAAATATCAAAAATTATGCGCACACAACGTCCATGACGACATAAAAATCTATTCAATTTTTTTCGCTATTTGCAACACTCTAAGTACGAAGGATTTTTTTTTTATGTTTCTTTATTCATAAAAGTTTAAATGGATTAAGGATGAAGTTTGGTTTGATTGCGAAAAGTGAACTAGTTTTCCTTTCTTTTTTCTTCTGTTAAATTTAAATTTAATTTAATATTTTAATTTTATTTAATATTTTAATTTAATTTAACATTTGAATTTAATTTAACATTTTAATTTAGTTTAACATTTAAATTTAACTAAGCATTAAATTTAATTCAACATTTAAATTTAATTTAACATTTTAATTTAATTTAACATTTTAATTTAAGTTAACATTTTAATTTAATTTAACATTTTAATTTAATTTAATATTTAAATTAAATTTTACATAAAATAAGGTACTTCTTAATTTAAATATTATTCCAATTGAATTTTATGAATAGTTTAAAAAGTTTAATAGTTGGACAATAATGTTGAGTTGCCAACATTTAATAACACAATAATAATGTTATGTAGTATTAAGGAAATTTAAAAATTTTATTTCGTAAATGATAAATTACTAGGCCACAGTGAATTTTAATAAAATCTTATTATACCGAGGTGTCCCGGGGTGAAGCGAACTAACTGCTTAAGATGATTCTACATGGTGGTATAAGTAAAAAAGATAGATTACTTTTCGACACCTCAGTTGGACAGAGTTTTCAATAACTCCACTTTATTTATTGTTATTAAGTTTAATTTGTAGAACTCCATTTTATTTTTTTATTTTTTATATATACAATAATATTATTATTGGGTTTATAAAAACAGTTTATTTTTAAACAAGTTCTGCTGTGTAATTATTATTACGCGTGACAGCTGTTTCGCCCTCTGAAGGCATTATCAAACTGTCTGATAATGTTTGATAAGTTTAACAGTTTGTAGTTTAACTTGATAAGTTTGATAAGTTTAACTGTTTGACAGTTTGATAATGCCTTCAGAGGGCGAAACAGCTGTCACGCGTAATAATAATTACACAGCAGAACTTGTTTAAAAATAAACTGTTTTTATAAACCCAATAATAATATTATTGTATATATAAAAAAAAAAAAAAAAAAAAAAAAAAAAAAAAAAATAAAAATAAAAAAAAATAAAAAAAAATAAAAACTCCACTTTACCTTATATTTTATACTATTTTTTTAAATTAACTTTACGTCTGTTGGGATTTCAAATAAGTATAAAAACGAGTTATTCTCAATTATGGAGGTGTTAATCAACAGCTTGGAACATATACTATATACTTACCTTTATGCAGATCATTTGGAATAACATAGTGTTGTACAACGTCATTGGACGGTTGGTATATATACTATGTAATTTTCTTCATTCTAACCCTCTGTTTGATGTACATTTACTGATGTTCTTACTTACTTCTATCAATATGTATTATTTGTTATCATCTGTTAAAATATATTAATCTAGAGAAGAAGAAATAATCCAGTCGGTTAAGCTAATTGTAAACAAATACTGTCAAAGAAAACCAATTGATAAGGCAGAACCTCTGTTTTATCTGTTAGCCCTAGTTTTACCTCTGACCGCTAGGTGCTAGGCAGGAGCCTGTAAAGTAACTGGTGGTGAACTTTGCTAATGGTTCGTACATTTTTAACAGCAGATTTAAAAGAAAAAGAGAATAAAATAGTTGGATAACTTTGACATGATGAATAATTTAGAAGATGAGAAAGAAATAATAAAAATAAACAAAATAAACATACATACCTACATGAAATTTAAATAAAATAAACATTATTTTAAATACAGTGATCAGATCGGTTTACAAAGAGACAAACAAAGGTTCAAGAATAGGGTTGGAATAGGTTTTTAATATGATCCACAAAATTCACCAAATTAACATTAAAACTTGTCTGATCTATATCACCTAAGTATTGATTTCCCATAGAGTGAAACCTCTGTATCATAGAATTAGCAATGTAGTTTCGCTTCTGCACACTGCGGTTGAAAAGAGTATTCTGTTGTGTTGTTCTTGTGGGTATAATAATAATAATTGGATGACTTGTTTAGCGTCGTTTTTGTGCAAAATCACCTCGAGGGCGCTGTACAAACTTATAATACATCTCTACAGTGATCTATGTTATTACTTAACTATTTATGGAGATAATATACAGTACAATACTTACCTGGTAGGTCACTTGAGATTAACACTTAATTTACATTATATAATTGTTTATTAGCGAAATTTAGATACAGGATTTAGGACATAATTGGAAAATTGAATATAATTGGACTTTCTCTTGGGAATGGTATATTTAATTTAAGGGTACGACAGCTTAAAAAGGTAAGTTTTTAGTTTAGACCTGAATTCTGTTGGACTTGTTATGGATCTTAGTTCCGGGGGGAGTTTATTCCAAGCCTTCGGCCCAGATACTCCGAAAGCGCGATCACCAAACTTAGTATTTGTCTTGCGCTTAGGTTCCATCAGTCTGCCTACAGCTGATGATGTAGCTGATCTAAGAGTTGACTGCCTCAGACCAGTGTTTTCCGGGACGCATAGTATAAGTTTATAAGTTGCAAGAGTTCGGAACGGTCTTATTTAGAGTTTAGTATTAAAAATAAAAAATTTAAATAATGTATACCTTGTTCTAAGATATCAAAGTAATCAATGACAATTTATGAATGAATCTTTTATAATCTATTATTTTGATAAAATATTCAAATTTGATGTAAGATCGAAACGACGCGAATAACCGTTAATTAATTCTATGTTATAGTGAACCACCTGTTCTGCTACAAGACATGTACATGTATAATCTGTGAACTAGGCGTGCAAGAGTCAAACATATTTCATAATACAACCTACTTATAAAGAAAACTATTTATTCTAGGTAAGACTCATAAGATGGAATCACTCGTTTTCAAAGAACGTTGGAAATTATTGTTCTAGTCGCAACTTTCCTTGAGAAGTTACTCGGAATAATAAATATAACGTAAATAAAATAAAGAACACTTTTAACATTTAACTTTTTTTAAATCTGACCATTTAACACCACATTTTAAAAAATATTCTCACTAATTGGTGTATTTGGTACAATAGCTCATCTTCTACCAGCAGAAGCAAAGATGGCTTAGATTTTAGCTAAATTCACACCCACCGAAATTATCTAAAAGAAATATAAAGAAACACACACATTATACACTTAAACGATGTACAAATAATACAGAATACATTTATTAAAAAAAAACTCTTCAAATATAACGCAGAACCCACAAAATATATAATATATTTTAATCTGATGTAAAATGGTCTCATACACACGAACACAACATTTATAAAAACATGAAAAATACACGAACACTATACAAGACAACATAATAAATTGTACACTAATATAATAAGGACTGAAAGTGATAAGAGAAGCACAGGCCATGAGGGTTAACACAATTACATTAACAACTTCTCTTACTCTTTTTTGGATAGTGATTATTAATCTAGGACTGAAATGGTATAGGCTTTGTAAATTACAACCTGGAAATGTGAACTGGGTCTAGAAGGATCACAAATGTAGAAATATATATTTTGCCTATATAAAAAAATTTAGGTAATAGTTTTTTTTGTTTGATTTATTTCGTGAAAAATTACTTCAAAGGCGCTGTACAGATATATTTATTATAATAAATACAGTTGGCTTACAATTAGTATTCATTATAACTAGTGACTTACATCTAAGACGTATTTCTAGTGATTTACGACTAAGACTTATATCTAGTGACTATCGACTAAGGCCTACAAGTAATGTTTTAATGACATTTATATTTATATATATAGAGACTTACGGCTGACAAGAGACTTACAGTAAGTCTCTCTCTATATATATATATTACACTTCTTTATAAATCCAGCTAATCCATTGGGTGCATTTTGAAACCGTGTTCTAAAATTAATTATGAAAAACCCTAATATTATAGAACTTCCTTCTTCTGGCGTTAGTAAAATTAGAAAGAGTATTAATTGAAGTATTTTTAAATATAAGTTTGTCAGCTGTAAGTCTCTATATTATTCATTAATAAATAAAATAAAATATAGCGTATTCTAAGTACTATACAACTATTTCTTCACGGCTAGGTACTGATTTTAACAAATTTTCCGCTATTCATTCCATCTTACAATCATAAAAATGATATTTGAACGTTTTGTGAAAATCATCCAAAGGCGCTGTTAAAAAATATCAAATATATATGAAAAATGCTTTACCTTATAACTAACTAAAGACTAGACAAACTTTTTTAACTTATGGCTTAAACAGATTGCATCCACCGGTTTGTCGATCAATAATACAAAACTAAATGTACAATGCATTTGACCAATGAATGTGATGCTGCATTATAATGTATATGCATTATTATTTATTAATTCTTATTCTTTACAGGAAGTTAATAAACAGGACAGTACTTACCTGGAGGTCACTTCAGATTAACGCGCTGTTTATTTTTTTATTGCAGAAAATTAGACACAGTTTATACGCAGAGGACATAATTTTAACCTGTGTTATTAGAATTTTTTTTTAATTCTGGTATTTATTTTAATAATATATACTTTTGTTCTTTAATAGACGTGTTTAGGAAAGGAAAATTCTACGGGACAAAGGATTGGTTAGAATAGTGTATGTTTATAAATGTGATTCCTTCCTCAGTATGAGACTGATTGAAGTTGAGATTACGCTAAATAACATCGTGCAAAATCAGCCAATATTATGCAGTTATAACAAAATCAGACCATGCGTGTATTTTTATATTGCAAAAGGTCAATAAAATATAAAATTAACAAGTTCTAGTGTTGCAATATTCGTTGCAACTGCAACGAAATGTCAAATAATAACGGTCATGTTACATAAAACAAATAATTTATAATGAACATATTTATATTCTATTCGGCTACTAAATCACCTTGTTATACAATGTATATTTATTGCATTTGAAAATAAGTGGTTGAAACGAAAAGACGACTAGTTATCGAGATGGCTAACGAATAGATATTTGTTTTTTTTTATATTAACTCCATACAGGAGGCCCTGAAGAAAATAATTTCCCTCAGGGCCTATGTCATCTTTGGGGATGCTGTGTGGAGGGTCTTTTTATGGAGAGGAAGGAGTGAACATGGGTCTTGAAGAGTCCCATGTTGTAGGAGGGAGGAAACACAGAGGCCGGCATTTCGTTCCACAGCCGAGCTGTTGAACTTAAGAACGAATCGTAGAAGCGACCCGTTCTCATGTGACAAATGTCAACCGTGTACAAATGTTGGGTGCGCGTTTGGCGTGTATCCCGACTACGCACCGGGGCCGAAGGGATCAATGACGCTAGTTCCTCAGTGCATCTTCCATTGTAATACCGTTAGAACAAGGAAAGCATACCTACCTGACGCCTGTGCTCTAAAGATTGCAGTCCGTTTGTTAAGATTGGGGAATCTATCAAACGGACCGCCCGTTTTTGCACAGAGTCAAGGGTTTTTTTCAGGTATTTAGGGGCTCCGGACAAGAGATGGCTGGCAAATTCGACAGTAGGGCGCACTAAAAGTCTACTACTACTTGAAGTCAATGTTCAATACAAACAGTACACGAGAACTCCCGCGAGTTATCAATGTGAATAAAGACTAGTAGAACTATTTTTATTTTAAATTAGCTTAACAAAATAATGCTGTATGGAGGGTATTTTGAGGATTTCCTCAAAATACCCTGAAAGAGAGGAGGTTCTGGGAAGGAAAAGGTAAGAATGATGGGTGGAATCTAGGGGTTAGTGTATGCAGAAGTGACAGACGCATGAATCCATCCCTCCCACTGTGCTGCAAGGCAACGGTTCAAGAGAGCCAAGTTAGAGAGATGGAAGGCTTTCCCTCAACGACCTCATCCCACTCAGCTCACCACGCAGTTGGTGGTCAGAGGACCTGGACAAAACTCACCCCATGAACCCGGACACCACTGCTAAGCCAACAAACGTAGCGAACCACTTGGGGTGACATACCGCAGAAGTGTTGGTTATTCAAATGATGGTATTACGGCCTCCGTGGTCAAGGGGTAAGGCCCCCGACTAGCAAGCCGAAAGTCGCGGGTTCGAATCTAAATATGTAGTATACTTGCTGCACGTTCCACAGTGGAAGATACTATCAGTATCGCCCTGGTGTAAGACCACTAATCAGAATTAAAAATAATTAAAAACTCCTCGAATATTAAATAAACATGGAAGCCGTACTCTTGAATATGTTATTCCAGTGATTTTCAATAAATCAATGAAAATGTTAAATTTGAAAAAATGAGAGACTATGCCTTAAAATGGTAAAGCTGTGGCTAATCTATGAAAATTTCATGTATCCTTGAATTTTTTTGATGTATCTACCTATGTGTATAACTTGTTTTTAGTAGAATGTTTAATTGATAGAACCTACAGACAAGCTGTCATATGACAGCTTTGTGGGACTACCTTAAATTTGTACAAAATTGTTTCTATTTACTTAATAAATTTAAAAAATAAATATCTATTGAAAGCCGTGTTTAGACAAATACTCCCCTGCATTCCTCCTCCTCGTCTCATTCCCCTCCTTAGTGACAAGTGTTGCAAGATGTTCAAATATTTGAAATAAAATTTGTGCCAAAAGAAAGGCACAAAAAAAGTTTGCGAAATTCCGTTGACATTTCAATTGTGTTTTGACAGTTAGTTGTTAAATTTCAAATTAGTGAAAAAAAATAGTTTTTGCATTTCTTGCCTTAAGGAATAATGTTAAGTACACAAATATCCAAAAGAAAGTGTCATTTTAATTATCTAATAACGGACGTCTTCTTGCGCAAAAGAGTCATCGATGATCTACCAATAAAGACAATTCTCATATAAATATGGAAACAGGATTCAATCTTTAATTAATTAATTTCTAAAATGCATAATACCTACAATGAAAACAGCTTTTGCATAACGACACTGTTGAACTTGGCAGCCACCTCTAGCCTGATGCCCCAAAATACCTGAAAAAAACCTTGAATCTCTATTTGTTATACGGTATAATTCCAATGATTTTTATATGATAAGAGCGAATGTGTACCCGGTGTTGCTCCGGGTTATAAATAGTTTGAAGTAAAGTTTTGAATTTGTGAATAATTTTAATGTACCTGAAAACTGGGTGTAGTTTTAATGTGGAAATAATATTATTCTAAAGAATTGAAAAGTGTAATTTTTATAAGAATTTGTTTAACTTGATCATGCCATGTCTTCCTTGGGTATCCCAGACTTCCAACATTCACTACTGTATACCACATTGTTACTAATAAAAAAAACTCTATATTGAGTTTAATTCGACTCGTTCCAGTACAGAGATAAGGAGTTAAGTCTTACCGACTTATTTTTCCTCTCAAACAACTTTCTAATCACTCCTGGCACTAATAATAACAATCTTTGAAATATTCAGCGAAACAGGACAAGTGGTTTTGGAGTATATAGGGTACAAAAAAATAAACATTCATTTTTACATATAGGTATAAATAAAATAAGAAGATTTTCCAAATTAGTATATTTAATATTGGCAATTCACAGTGGAGTTTAATGATATATTGAAACAATTTTAAACTTTTTCCACTAATTTTATTTTTTGACCGTTACCGGTTTCAGCTTATCATATCAGACTGGTAGATAAATAATAAATGAATATATAAAACTGAGGTGATTATTCCTGCTGGTAACAATAATTCAGCGTGTTTGTTGTTGATTGACACCAAAAGTTTATAGAAGAAATTGTCGTCGACAACGAGGCTATCTGCCGAGTTTCAGCTATATCGGATGTCAGGAAGTTAGTCAATTTCCGCTTCTAAGATTTGTATCCATTTATTAACGAAAACGAAAGTGAAATTGAAACAGATGTATTTTAAAAATGAAATAATTCACCACTTTGTGCCATAAATAACTGTACTTTTGAAGGCCCCATAGTAAGCGTTCAAAGATGGTTTGAAAGGGAGATATGGAAATACGAATATTAGACATTATGATAAACACGACTCGTTTCAAATAGTAGCATTTAAAAATACACTGTGATGTTTTTCATACCTATAACATATTAAATAACAGAATAAAACGTATGTTAAATGTCATCATTTTTACGTGCACAAATGTAAGACTTGGGTTCGATATTTTGAAGCCGTTTTCTAAGGATCTACACAACCGAATGGAGTGAAATTTTGGATACGTAATGAGAAATATAGTCTGAACATGAATCAAAGATAAAATCTGCAAAAACTTGTGGAAATTTCATCATTTTTACGGGCACAAATGTAAGACTTGGGTTCGAACTTTTGAAGTCGTTTTCTAAGGATCTACACAACCAAATGGAGTTAAATTTTGGATACGTAATAAGAAATATTGTCTGAAAATAAATCAATGATAAAATTTGCAAGCAATTGTGGAAATATTATCACTTTTACGGGCACAAATGTAAGACTTGGGTTCGAACTTTTGAAGTCGTTTTCTAAGGATCTATACAACCGAATGGAGTGAAATTTTGGATACGTACTGAGAAATATAGTCTGAAAATGAATCGATGATAAAATATTTAAAAACACATATTTAATATACTTATTTATTGATATAAGTATATTAAATAGTTTTCGTAGCTTACTTTGCGTTTTTTTTTTTCAATGGAGGGAATTTCATACAATTAACGTCTCGCCAAAACAAATGTATAGATATTATCTTAAAAAATAACGTGAATTTTTTTGGAATGTAAAAACATAAAGAGTTAACGAGAAACTTGTTGTAAATCGGTAGAAATTGGGTATGAGATCGGCGGCCATCAATGTAATCTTAATATATTTTTTAAATTGTGTTAAAACCAGTAACTTTTTCGTTAATTTTTCATTTCCTTCTCCACGTTGCCGTATTCACCATCTGCGTTGTGTAAGTCCCTTGGTGTCAATAACGTTCTCATAAAACCCGGATATCAAATTCAACGGTCATAATAAACCTTTACCTTAGAACTTCGAGCAAACATTCCCAAGTAGCAGGTGCCAAAATGAAGAAATTTTATATCGAGGAATGTCTTTATTGCCACTGAAGTTGTAATCACTGGAAGTGTGAGTTTCTTTTATTTTTTAATGCATTATTCCCAATGAGTTTAATAAAACTCATCTCTGGACAACATTATACAATTAAAAGAAAAATATTTTTATGTAAGAATACGCATTTAAAAGGATCTTAAACGAAGACTGTACATAGATTTTAAAACAAACTAGACAAACTTGTGGCAGTTAATTGAAAATATTTCAAAAATACATTAGGAAAGATTTACAAGAGCTAATAAGTTCCAAACAAAGATTGTGTCACTGGTTTGTAAAGCTGCTGAGACAATATCCTACGACAGCCGACACAATACTCAGGATCTTAACGACGTAAGTGAAGAAGGCGTGTACAAAAATATTCGACGCATAGCCCGGCGTATTTGATCGACCTGCGGTCGAATTTGCCTTGGCAGGCCTAGAAAAATTGAGCTTTCCGCGGGGTTAATTTTAATTAATTCTGATCAACGTATTACTAAAATCTCAGATATTTCTAACTGAGTACCTCGCTATAAAATTTTTTAGTGGTTATGTTCTGTATTTATTAATCTTTATTATAAATAACTAACCTATGTGGGTATCGTTCTGAAAAAAAAACAGATGTTTAATTATTAAAGAATTGTGTCGCTTTAAGAGCTTTTGCTAATGTTTATGTGTTTGTTACTGGAAGTTTTAGGTTACTAGGTAATGCGTTTTATTGCATATATTGTAAGGAGTTAATTCCAAATGTAATCGTGAGTGTAACAAATCAACACAAAAAAGTAAGTACTTTTTTAAAAGATGATATAAAGTCATGAAAAGATATGAAACAAATACTAGGTTTAATGGGGTACGTAAGTTAGTTTTTTTTCGCTTTTTATGACGTTACATCACTTTTTAAAAGTGTGTTGAATTGAGTTATCATGCAACCGTTAATTGTGCACAAGGAAACGCCCGCAACGCACTTCTACCGCTCTACTTGTTCAGTGCTTTGAAGGCCATATTACGTTGTATTGGGAAAGAAACCTTTCGTCCGACTTCCAAATTTGTTTAATGGATTAAGTTAATAGTAGGAAGTAAAGTATGTATTTTATGTCCAAGCGGATCAATCCACGTGGGTGACATTCCAAATTTCTTTTGGTGAACTTTAAACTTTTTTGCTTTCTCGACAAACAAAACAAGGTATTGATAAAACGTTATAATTTAGCAGAAAAATAATGTTTGCATAGTTTTATCATTTCCTTTTCCGCGACGTTCGTTATAATCTGCGTGTTCATAGACGGCGTTAATTTAATTTTCGCTTTACAATCTTTAAACGAAATTTTTGTTTGCGCCCATACATACGCAATATAAATATGAATAAATAGTTTTGTCCGTATACAAACTCAATGTTATCAAGTAAGACACACACTTGCAATATTGGATTGTATCACCGATTCAATGTTGTATTTTGAAACCATAAATTACAAGAATTGTAATCAGTTGTACTTAGATATGCCCAAATGGCGTATGTTGGACAGCCAAAGGAAGAAGAGGTAAGGGAAAAAGATGGGGAAGGAAAAGGTTTGGGAAGTACCTGGATATTCAGATTTAGTCATCAAACAAGGTCCCTACCTCTTATTTTAGCGTTTATAGTATGATATCATGTCTTAATATGACATCTTTATGACGGCCGGCGTGGTCTAGTGGTATACGCTTTTGACTACAGATCCGAAGGTCGCGGGTTCGAACCCGGCGTGCGCAAATAAATTTTATTTGATTAATTTGTGTTATTTCACAATTAATTAATTTAAAAATAATATATAGTATATTTGCGGCACGTTCCAGAGTGGAAGATACTCTCAGTATCGCCCTGGTGTAAGACCACCATTCAGAATTGAAACGTTGCTTGAAATGGCTTTAGCCGTGTTTGGTGACCAGATCTGAATAGCCAGGTACTTCCCCACCTTCCTCTTCCCCATCTCCCTCCCCTCCCCAATACCCTCAGCCTCACAACATACCCCAATTGGGGATGCCATAGTCTCACTGGCTCCAGACGGGAGCAGTTGGGACTCTTGTGCGGTATTGTAAGACCACCATTCAGAATTGAAACGTTGCTTGAAATGGCTTTAGCCGTGTTTGGTGACCAGATCTGAATAGCCAGGTACTTCCCCACCTTCCTCTTCCCCATCTCCCTCCCCTCCCCAATACCCTCAGCCTCACAACATACCCCAATTGGGGATGCCATAGTCTCACTGGCTCCAGACGGGAGCAGTTGGGACTCTTGTGCGGTATTACTGTAAAAAAAAAAAAAAAAAAAAAAAAAAAAAAAAAAAAAAAAAAAAAAAAAAAAAAAAAACCACCAGAATGTAAATGTTTTTCTTACTTTTCACGAGCGATTTTTTGTTTTATACTGACGCTCTCGACGGTCGAGGAGAAAGACTTACGAACAGCCATTCAAAGGTCTCGAGTTCAAATCCCGCATGAGTAATTCGATTTTATTAATTTCACGATTTATTTATTTATTTATTCAAATAAAATAATAATATGAATTTTCCAGAGTTGAAAATACTCTCAGTATCGCACTGGGGTAAGACCATTCAGAATTGAAACGATGCTTACAATGGTTTTAGCCGTGTTTGGTGACCAGATCTGAATAGAAAAGTAGTCTCCCACCTTCCGCTTTCCGATGTATTTCCCCTCTCCACTATTTTCAGCTTCATAACACAGTCCAAATGGGAATGCCGTAGTCCCACTGTCTCCAGAAGGTTTGGAGCAGTTGGTACTCTTGGGATGTATTATATATTATCGTCTTTTATAAAGTTTTCATTTTGTTATTAAAGGTTTTGCCAAACCACAATCGAAATTTCAGTCGAATTAGCGAATAAGGTACAAAATACTATTCATGTTAAGAAACGCGTTTGGGAGTGGTTTGCATCTGAATAGTTATTAATAATAAAAATTCCATGACAACACTAGATTTAAATTTAACCTTTTACAATCCAAAATCTACATAGAAATCAACTAAATATTTCATTTGGAAATGTGTTTTGAAGGATTGTGGAACAAATAATAATTAAAACTTTCAAATTTAATAATGAATGTAGATTTTATCAACATTAAAACAAACCATGTAATACTATGTTATATGCCTTCGATGTTTACCCAAGAATCCCCGAGAAATAATTATTGGGTAACCAATACCTCAGTCCCAAGTCGCTACGTTTGGTCACTTAGCAGGGGTGCTCAGGTTCTTGGGGTGATGTTTGTCTAGATCTTAGCGGCGGATGCGTTAGCCCACCTACTGCGTGGCGGGTGGGATCTATCTTTGACCTCTCTAGCCGGACTCTCTCGACCCATAACCCTAGATTCCTACCCACCCCTAATACCCTTTTCCTTCCCGGAACCTCCTCTCCTTCCTTTCATGTGGAATACAGTAGCGAATGGTGGAAGAAGTCAGAGACATCCGAGAAAGATATTAGCAATAGCGAAGCATTGTCCACTAGCACTATATATTATTGGATAAATTTTAAAAAAGCCAAAGTGAATTAGGACAGCGAACCATCCCGATGTTTATAGATAAAGTAAATTGGAGCAAAAAACCATCCCGATGTTTATAGACAAAGTGAATAGGAGCAAAAAACCATCCCGATATTTATAGATAAAGTAAATAGGAGCAAAAAAAAACATCCCGATGTTTATAGATAAAGTGAAAAGGAGCAACGAACCATCCCGATGTTTATAGATAAAATATAATTATGCTCAAATATGATTTGAGATTTACACGGCCAAAAGTGCATCTGCCCTATACTATAAAAATAAAACTCATTCAAACAAATGTGCCAATTTGACTAATTCCTAACAACACCTTTGAAAGTCAACGCTCCTCACAAGAAACCTATTTTGAATAAGAAATTTAAATGATAATTTATTCAAAATTTAACTCATCTTTTAACAAGTCGATTGAACTGTTCCGAACGATGCCATAACGGCCATAACCGCGGTAACATTAACCAGAGAAAATAAAGAAAGTGATAAGTCAATGCGGTCCATATGTAAATATTGTACTTGTGTTTTGAACTGGGCAAGTCTATATGCCATCTCCAATCGTCTTCTGCGCTCCTATTCCGAAAATCTACGTATTTGCTTCAGGGCCGTATTCGGGCAGCGAGTCGCCTTAGGCAAAAAATAATGCCAACGTCTTTAACTACTCGACCATTGTATGTGTCTTTTTCTGTTTCATGATTCGTTTAGATTTATTGGTATTATATTCTTCTTCAAACTTATTAACCAAAGGTATTTGAACTAAAAAATAGTACCAAAGCGATGCACTACGTCATGTAACATTTTGAATCGAGCTGATAACAATAACACTCATGTAGATGGCGATACGGTTTAAATTTCCGCTTAACAACATTCGTCTGTTTATTTACGGAAGAAAAGAACAGCGTTATAAAGTGGATTTTATTTTATTTTGCGGACGTTAAGGCACAACTATTTATTTTTTTACGATCATTTCACAAATAACTTGATTTTCTACATTATAATGGTTCGTAAGTTCGAGATTTTGAACAGTTTTTATAGGTCCGATACATAATTTTTTTCTGGGCTTATAAAAAGACAAAAAAATGACTTAATTATTTCAAAGGACAATATGTTTTCTACTCGCAGTATTTAATTGAAGCATGTACAACATTAGCCATCCCAACGCTAAAAAAGATCACGGCCCAGCACCACTACTTGTTTTTAGCTGTAAAATGGTACAATATATTACTGTCCAAAAACAAAATTAAGGTAACAGAAAGATTGAAACTTGAACAATACAAAAAGAAAATTAATTCCGTGAAATTGGATAGTGATATATTGTACCCGTAATATAATAAGCATTAAAAAACTTTGGCTACTTAACTGTAACAATACTATGTTATAAAATTATAATTATTATTGTTATAATTATGTTTGTAGCTAATTTAAAGATTGAATCATGTTTATTTGTATGTTGAATTACTTTTACAGTAGAGCTCACCTTATGGAGTAGTAGAATAATTAAGAAAAATATATTTTGCATTCTATTATAATTTGAAACCTTGTATTATTTTGTAATAAATAAAAAAATAAAATTTCTAAGCCATTACAGTTTCAAACCAAAAGCACGTAATTTTGCTTTGCTAGGTAGTGCATCGCTTTAAGAGGAATACACAAGCCAAAAATATGCATATCCTTAGGATGCCTTATGTTATAACCACGAATAAAGCATATGGACAAAAATAATGGCTTTGCAAATAGAGTTTAGAAACGGATGATTTTAGCAAAAAAGAGTTTTATATTTATTTTTTGAATAATTTTATACGAAAGAAAAAATAATAATATTCAAAGGAAATTGTCACAGATGATCTAAGCCATAATGCTGTATTTTTAAAAATATGTATTTCATTTCTACATTTCTAATTATTTAATTGCTCTACTAAGTACTTTTAGTATCGTCCTGATGTAAGACCACCATTCAGAATTGAAACGTTGCTTGAAATGACTTAGGCCGTGTTTGGTGACCATATCTGAATAACCAGGTACTTCCCCACCTTCCTATCCCCAGTCTCCTTTACCTTTCCACTACCTTCAGCCTCACAATATACCCCAATCAGGGATTCTATAGTCTCACTAGCTCCTGACGGTCGGGAGCAGTTGGGACCCTTGTGCGGTTTCAATCCTGAATGGTGGTCTTACACCAGAACGATACTGTGTGTATCTTCCACTCTGGAACGAGTAGCAAATATACAAAAAGTTTGAACGGAATGGCGCCTCCCTAAAAATTGCTGCCTAGGTTGCCTAGGACTAAGTACGGCTCTGGTTTCCTCTCCTTCCATAGGAGTTGACACACTCCGCGCTAGACCTAATGGCTTTTCTCGATTTTGGACGTGAGAAAAAGATGGGGACATATAAAAAGTCAAAATTTCCAAAATAATCATCAGAGTTCTTTGATACGTTGTTGAGACAGTGACAGTAACAAGCATGGCCTCCATTGCTATCATTGTAAGTGCTAAACTATTTTATTTATTAATTAATTAGCAATAAGTTTAATTTATATTATGAAATAATATATTTAATAGTTATTAATAGGGTTGTTAAAAAAAGTGCAAGTGAAAACGTTTTTGTTAAGAGGAACGATAATTACATGTTCGTCTTAACAACGTATACCAATTATTAGGGATAATAAAGTACCAGTTGGGACTCAGTTGTGCAATTATCAGATAAAAGGGTCATTTTGCACAACCAGTTGGGACTCAGTTGTGCAATTATCAGATAAAAGGGTCATTTTGCACAACCAGTTGGGACTCAGTTGTGCAATTATCAGATAAAAGGGTCATTTTTCACAACCAGATGGGACTCAGTTGTGCAGTTATCACATAAAAGGGTCATTTTGCACAACCAGTTGGGAATCAGTTGTGCAGTTATCACATAAAAGGGTATTTTTGAACAACCAGTTGGGACTCAGTTGTGCAATTATCACATAAATTGCACAACCGAACATTTTTTTTAATAATTTCAGAGCCCGCTTATTTTTACAATACCGGCGCGATATCCGGTTCAATTTCCTAATATAATTTCATCTTACATTGTCTATGGTTTTGTTAGATATATTGATTCATTTGTTGATGCTGAGCGCCACCTTGGAATAATGGTAGACTGTAGATTACGGTATGAGGAACACGTTAAAAAATGGTCACAGTGGTGGTATGCAAGGCTTCGTAGATTGTATGATATATATTAGTGAAATTACATCTAATATTGGACTCTGGAAACCATTGTATAGTACCTCTTTATTGAAAAAAAAAAAACCAAAAACAAGTGCAAAATGCATGTGTCCGATATTGCTATAACCTAACCTCTGTCTGCATCGAATACTAAAAATGTCGCACAGAAGTAGTTACATCAAATTTGTCAAGCGTTCAGTTTGATGATTTCGAAGGTTTCTGCCTATCTGTTTCATAGACTGCAGTGGTCCTCATCAGGAATCTCACACATACAGTATACGCCAATGAGAGCATTTACTAATTCTACCTAGGCATAAAACTTCTGTATTTGAGGGTATCTAAAACCTTTGCTTCAAGAAGCTCTGCAATTAAAGGGATACAAAATTGTGTTTGTGATTATATTATTTTATTTTACTTTTGTTTATATTATAAAAAATATTTTTATTTATATTACTTATTATATATATATATAGAGACACTGCTGAAAATCAGCCGCATTGCAGAAGAAATTCGGAATTAGCAGTGAGCTTTTTGTCAATAGAATCAATGTAATTTAAAATAAGACTTATAGTAAATATGCGACAATCTATTTTCAAATATATATAAATATATATATTACAATATATTGTAAAAAATGTTCATTACTAAATAGATTTTAAAATAGGCATTTTTGGAATTTTTAATAACCTCTGTTCCAATTTTCACACGAGGCAGGCGATAGCCGCAACATTTAATCAGAGATTTCACTTTTATTTGACGACTTTGCCGAATTAACATACAAATAAAACTTTATGGATCTCGTAGATACGTCCCAACTCAGACTGTTTAAAGGTCAATAATAGAAAATTAAACTGCAGTATAATATACACTTTAAATTCTAAAAAATGATAATTTGTTATGAATATCATAAAAAATGTCTTTTTCGGAACTCAACTTTGATTTGATTAAGTATAATTTTCAAAAGTGGAATGATTATGGTTATAATTTAGACATGCGTTAAAGTAGGTACCAATCTATAATGTGCCTATTAATTAAATTTATTAACCAATTATACATTGGTACACGCAAGTGATGTGATGTCTAGGGAAATTTCTCTATATCTAGGGGAGATTTTTTTTCAGAAACAAGGGAAACAATTTTCAGTGAAATTCAATAACCACTCTTCCCTGCGAATTCCAAAATTTGGTTGGGGAATCATTCTTATTCAAAATTCCCTTTGAAATTGTTTTATTCTTCTCTCAATTTTTTGTTCAACCCCCCCATGGATTTGAAAAAATATTAAAGGGAATCCAGTACTGAGCAATCGATAATACTTCATTGAAACCCATTCTGAATTCAAGGGAAGGTTCGCCCTGAAATTTACGGAAATAAAAAATTTGGGCATACCATCAATTACACACAAAAAAATTGCTGTTAAGAAATACTGTTAATTTATTAAAAAATCTGTTTAAATTATTCATTTTCTGCAGATCTCTAATAATATAATAATAAACATAATTAGGTTACAATAGCTCAATTGGTAAATACCCGGTAACATTTTACAATTAATCCGGTTTCGATTGGCAGTTGTGACTGTTACCTTTTAATTTTCCTTGTGTTTTTCTGTTTCATATTATTGTTAGCCATCGGATTTGTATTATCATCTCCTTCGATGATTAAATTTAACTTTTAATTTATTGTGACTTGATTCGAGAAAAATACCAAATTAATTAACAGTAATTAGCACCAAGACTTAGGACGGGTTATTTCTGAGAATTTGAACGATTCGTCAAATTTCAACGTTCATTTTTGGGTTCTGTGAAAGTCCTATTCAAGTTCTATTTTTGTATCATTATAAGCTAAAACTGAAATAAAAACAGAACTTGAAAAAATCTTTCGCAGAACTTTAACGTTGAAATTCTCCGAAACAACACGTATTGTCGGAAGCAATTTATTTTTTTTTAATTTTTTGTACGTATTTCCATATTTAAAAGTGGAAAAAATCTTTTCATTCCGCAATCATTTCGTCGCCATGGTTTACTCTATGCAATAATTATGTAAATTTCAGCCACACCATTTTTTTCGCATCTGCGCTAAAACTCAAATCTATTTTAGAAAGGCCGCCATCTATCGGATATCACATGTAACTATTGCGTGAATTCGTCAATAAACATGGAAGACTTATAAAACATTTAGAGTTATTATTGACAGATTATTCTCAAAAAAAAATCTACACATTCTAGACGTTCTGCTGCTCAGACTACCTCATAAAATAACCTCGCATTGGGATGCAATAATCCCACTGGTTCCAGACATATTTGTCACGTTGTTTAGTGATTCAATCACTAAGGACGTTTTACGTTGTCAATATTGTGAATAAAATTTATTATAAATTACTTAAAAATTTTCAAAGGCAGTTTTAGATCTCATATTTAACTACGTCATTATTTTTAAAAATAATAATTTTACAAAATCATAAATAAACCACTTCTGTTCAATGAACTGTCATTGGTTTTTAAAATAAGTGTTTATTTTAAAATTGGAACAGATTGTGTCAAGAATTCAGACAAGCCATAAAGTACCTACCTACAATATAATATTTAACAGAAAAAAATTATTGTCATTTTCAAAATCGCAAACTGCTGTGCCGAGAATTCAAACAAGTGATAATTTACCTACCTATAGTATAATATATCTTACCAGAAAATTATTTCAATTTTATATTTGAAATGTGTTTTTCTTTAAATATGTAAATCGTTTGACAAATTAAGAAGAAACTACAACAAAAAATCTGTTATGCAGTGACCTCGTTCAATTATGCATTGCTGAAATGTTTAATTATTACAGCTTTATGCTTCGACATTAAAAACGGAACATTAAAAACTTTAGCTAACATAGCATAAGAGTTACGAATAGTGTGTAATCTATTTATAACTGAAACCGTAGTATGATTGTTACAATAATACATACCAAGGAACCTTAATCTAATGGTAGGAGCACGAAAGTGAATCAACATTAACATATAAGGGCTATCCAACGGATATTTTATAATTTTATGTAAAAAACATAAGATCAAACATTTTTTCTGTCACTTAACTTCAACAATTTGAATGTTAATAACAGTGAGAAAGGTGAAAATTTGCTTTCGATTTCTAACTCGGCGGCACTAATTAAAGGTTCGTAGGTTTCTCAATTAGGTAAAAAGCCCTTTCTCTATATTTGAGTTGTGTTCGTGCCAATGTGAAAGAAAAGTCAATATTATTAAATAAAGGTTTAACCAAGTAAACAAGTAATAAAGGTGTGTAGTAGCCTTTAGATCTGTAAGCGAAAAATAGTATATATTTTTTTTAATTTTTTTATTCATAATTTTCTTTTGTTACATGCATAAAAATATAATTAAAAAAGTATTACATTATTAAAATTATTATAGTACCTATTACAAAAAGCATTTCATTCACAGGTAAAGAAGGTACTATAAAAAATAAAAAAAGGTAGCTTTAAGATAAGAAAAATAAAATGATACAATTAAATAAAAAATATAATAGAATAGTATGCATATGTACTAAAAAAAATCCCGCATAGGCATCGCCAGTTTGTGGGTATACTTATTTTGTTTAGTGCAGTTTATAAAACAAATAATTCCGTTTTTACAAAATTATGACTAAG
Organism: Hesperophylax consimilis; assembly: GCF_061612785.1. NCBI lineage: Eukaryota > Metazoa > Arthropoda > Insecta > Trichoptera > Limnephilidae > Hesperophylax > Hesperophylax consimilis. The sequence goes on along the minus strand of NC_142861.1, from coordinate 1,046,219 downwards.
AAAAAAAGGTTAAAAAATAGAAAAATTAAGGATTTGTGAATTTTTTTGAATTTTTTGTGAAATTTGGGATTTGTGAAAAAGGTAGGATGTTATAGCAGGTAAGTATTTATGTCAATGGTAGTGATCCAAGTCTTTATTACATTTTTGTATATGCTGTAAGACGATATATTTTTAGATCTAATTTCTATAGTCTGATAGATATATATAGACAGTCCACGTGTAAAACATATACTAAGACCCATCTGGTAATTCGTCGAGTACATTTATTTTTCTTTCTTTTTAAATATTTTGTGTAGTATTACTTTATGTTTGTGATAACTCTATGTTTGCTTCACTTAAATTTAAATTATCAATCTCGATACAGGCTTAGTCCTAGTGAGGTTAATTGTTATGAGAAAAAAACATGATTTATGCATAGTGAGATGCAATATGGATAGATGATGGATCTGCCAACTGAACTTGTAATTTGTCTTTGCCTTTATGTTTTTAACACCTTACTTTTTACTGTATTTATTTATAACGCTCTATTCTGCCTTTACCGAACGATTATAAATTTAACTAGAGACAACAGTATAACAAAAAAAAAAATAAAGCATTAAAGATCACTCGAGCGATTTTTGTCATATTATGCCAAGTTTGCAAAACGTTTTGAGCGATCGTTCGCCATTATGTGCCAAATTTATAGAATCTAAAAATATAGGATAGGCGGTGAAATGAAGGTGGATTCGTTGTCTTTAAACCGGAGTAAGCAGTTTTATATGTTTCAATATTAATATTTTGAGGAATGGTATTAATTAAATAATACGGTAAATTTACATAATATATAACACCAATCGCTCAAGTGGATATACTTTCACAGAATTATATTATTACGCGAACGTCTGCTGTACGCACTCGCTGCACGTACAGCTGCAAACAGAAGTGCTGCCATCTAGTAGAAATACATTATCACAATAACTTTAAAGAACTCTTGTTATTTATATACTAAAATAATAAATTAAAAAGATATTGTAAATACTTAAAACATACGTATAATAATAATAATAAATATATATGATGAGAATGTTAAATTTATATGATGAGAATGCCAACATTTTTATAAATCCCAACCAGGAATTATTAGATTCCTGGTCAAATAAAATTTTGCACGCAAAACACTTCAATTATCTCAACCAAACGTATGTTGACAAAATTTCGTCAAACAAATGGTTGAGTATTGGAGAGTTGAGCGCAGAAATAGAAGGATTTATATGCTTGCCATTCAGGATAGAGTCATTAATACTAAAAATTATAGAAAGTATATAATCAAAGATACAAATCAAATTGATGATTTGTGTAGAAAATGTTTAGCTTTTCCGGAAACTATAGAACATATTATATCGGGATGTTCTATATTAGCACCGTCCGAATATACATTTAGGCACAATCAAGTTTTAAAAATAATTCACCAAAATTTGGTAATTAAACATAACTTGATTGACTGCCGTAATGTAGTATCATATTATGAATACGAACCAAATTCATTTTTAGAAAACGAATTTTATAAAATATATTATGATAAAACTATACTAACAGACCGAGCGATTAGTCATAATAGACCCGATATAGTTTTACATGACAAGATTAAAAAAATAACTTATATAATTGATGTCGCTATACCAAATTCCTGTAATATTCAAAAATCTGTTAGCGAAAAAATAATAAAATACACAGATTTAGGAAATGAAATAAAAAGAATTTGGCATTCTCAGACTATAAAAATATTACCATTCGTTATTTCGGCTACTGGCATTATACCTAGCTATCTAATTAAAAATTTAGGCGTATTAGATCTATCAAAAAATTTATATATAAAGATGCAAAAGTCGGTCATTTTGAATACATGTAGGATAACAAAAGATTTTTTAAATATTTATGTTGAGGGATCAGTAGGATTTATAGGCCCTGTTAGAAGTTCTACCGAGCCGAACCCTCTGATATGAAAATATCTGGAGACGGTGAATTTTTTTCCCATTTGATATCTGGTGAGTTGACGTGTTGTTGTTCTTGTATTGTTTTGTATTTATTTTACTTATATAATGCACTTACATAGTGTTGATTGACTAGCTGATCATTTGTGGAAAAGTGAGTGGAAGGGTTTAGTTTTTCCTATGGGGAAGATTTAACCCGGACAACAAAATCGGAAGCATAAAAAAAATAAAAAAATACTTGGATGACTTGTATAGCGCCGTTTTTGTGCAAAAACACCTCATTCAATCTTCAAATCATTCAAAACATCTCTGCATTGTGATTACTCGTTATTTACACTAACTAAAAAGCGCTGAGCTAATTTGACTTTGATGCGTCAAAATTAAAAAAAGAAAATATTAGCGACATCTGTTAGTACATTGCCCAATATATATATTCTCTCCAAATCATTATTGAACACTAGTTATTGTTGTGAAATAATATAGTACATCTAGTATGCTACGGAGGTACAAGTAAGAACAGTACATTTATAGCGACAGGGCAGTTCCAACTATTTTTCAACATTTATTGTAAAACCCCCAAAACAATTTGTTACTAAATAATTCATCGTTGCTTCATTCGTATTCATACCCTTCTGTTAATTTGACTCTTGACATGACACAATGCAAGTATTTGGTACACTTGAACGTGCCATATCTTCCTTAGGCGTACCCGACAACTTAAACCATTCAAAATAGGTCTGGTAATTCACTACGTTTGGTGATTTTGGACTTATGCCCTGGTTCATCGGGTGAGGTTTGTCCAGGTGTTGGCGGCGGATGCACCAGCTCACCAACTGCGCGACGGGCCGGATCAGAAGAGGTCGGCTTGGGGAAACCATTTGACCTATTGGCCTATCTCGACCCATTGCCTTGCATCGCATCGGGAGACACAGTCATGCATCCGTCACTCCTAAACACAAGACAAACAGATCCCTAGATTCCCACCCACTCCTCATACGTTTTCCTTCTCAGAACTTCCTCTCCTTCCTATCTTTAAAAAGACCCTCCCTAAAGGTGGCTAAAGTTCCTGAGGGAAATTATTTTCCTCAGGGCCTCCTCTGTGGGGTTAAAGTGAAATAAATCATTTGCCAACTAAGAAACTTAACTTAACTAACAAATTTAATTCCTGAATAAAAATTTGCTGTCCATTATATATTATCAGTGATTAAGTTAGTCACAAGATCTCGCACCTCAAAAGGCTGGAAATACCTAGTTTTTCAGATTTAGTCACCACATACTTATTAAAGCGATTAAACAGCTTCTCAGTTTTATATCCTGGATTTAACCTAATGATTCTTGAAAGCGTTGGAATTCGTATCCGCATCGCTTTTCGGTATCCGCAACGTCTTTTGACAAACGAGTTTTTGCCACAATTTCTGAGCCAACGCCAGCTAATATCATGCAACGCGTTCTATCATTACCTTACAACCAATGATGTTACAATATATCTAGACTTGTTATTGTCGCACAAAATTAAGATAACATTTGGCAAGTAAGAAACACTTTTATGTTTTCAGTAAATTCTGAATTCAAACGTAACTTAAAATATGCACATTTAAAAAATACATTATTTATAAGCGATAGGACTGGGTGGCGTTCTCGTATTCAAAGGTTTCATTGAATACTGCCTCAAGTCGACTAGAGTTACAAGCCAAGGCGCCTGATGAATTTTGAGGTGTCAAGATAAGTCAGTGTCGTGTCGTAATAGAGTAATGACAGTTTGCAAATGGAAGCGATTCTTGTTGATACTCGTTGTCACTGCTGATTTGTATGTTTTTTACTGCAAGAATGTAAATACACACGATGATAAGACTATTTAAAAGAGTGAAGTTTAGTTAGCAACAGCACTGACTTCGCAATTTCGCAATCGCGCGCTTATGCCTATACTCTAGTCGGCCTTATACGTTTTAAAAACGCCTGTAAAGTAATGAAATTTTTTTTGATATTTTCCTAAATTCAGTCGAATATTGTACACTTTTCCACAAGTTTAAAAAATGCCCGACGTGATGAATCTTGTAATCAAAATGTCTATTATAGTTCATTACTAAAGCTACGAAATAGAAAGCACTACAATTGACGTAATTTTTGCTAACCACTTTGAGATTTCAACAGCGCGTCTATATATATTGTAAGATCATTGCTTACGACATAATTATTTTACAATTTGACATAGCTTTATCTTGTAAATACCTGGAAAACATACCTAGTGACATTTGTGTATATTTGTGTATTATGATATAATAGGATATCTTTGGTAGAGAATTCAGTTTACCTACCTACACACTACTTAAAACGTCTTCCATAACTAAAAATCGCCTAAACTAACGCATAGGAAGCATCAATTTTGCTTGCACCTACGCTTGTGTCAGCAATTATATGAAAAACATAGCGTAAACGTGTCTAATGTTGTCCCATATGGGTAACTTTTGCAACATTTGAAATAAAATTTTCGATGACATATTGAAATAACTAAAAAACCTGCTTCTCAAATAACACAAAAATCAGATTATTCTACCTACGTAGAACATTAATTTATATTTACTTGCGTTAGTGATTGAAAAACTAAATTTATTTTCTAAATAAAAACTAAACAACAGTGAAGTATGTTTTAAATTCTTTTATTTATAATATCAAAATCAAAATTTCCTCGGGAATCATGAGATTTGTAAGAATGTTTAACCACATACATTGAACCTGCTTTGTCTCCCTCTGGCGTCGCCGACTTGAATTAACTAATTTTTAATGTAATCAATAGATATAATATGAAAATGAGATAAATCTTACAATCAAAACTTTATCAAATTTTTGTTACTGTTTATTTTCTTTCACTTTTTCTGCACTATACATAGTATGTTTTATATTTTATTTTATTTTCTGTTTTACCTTAGTAATAACTAATATTTGATGAACGCTGTGAACATTTTTACTTGTGGTGTTAATTCCTTCACTTCCCAATGGCAGTTTCATTAATGTAATAATTGTAAGCACTCCGTAAATGTTTCAAACAATAAAAAAATCCAATAAAATATTACTCAGTTTTGTAAGACTTCGGTATAAATGCACAAATTTAAATATACCTAAGAACTAAGTTTCAATTCTTAAGAACATTAATACTTGCAAATTTTACAATTTCTTCACTGGAAACGGATTATTCGTTCATGAGGTTAATTTAAATGAAGCAATTACCATGAGGAACTCTTTCAATCACACTTATGAAAAAAAAAATATTATTTTAAATGCAGCATTAAAAAAACCTCTTAATTGTCAAAGTTACCCTCTAGGGCCAAAGCAAGACACTTTTACGCTATCTCTCAACAGTCATAATATAAACAATTTTATTGGTAAGAGACACGGAAGCAACTATTTTTCCACGAATCGTTTTAAATGGAACTGCATCAGCACCAGCAATAAGCAATAAGTCTACTGTTACCAATTATCACAGTCTTAATTTAGACTCAAGGCGATGCGATGTTCGAGTTTAGACAAAAGATTAAAAATGACATTGAACAATCAAAAGAATATGTTTATTCTGAAACTAGCAGATATATTTGGCAAAATAATGTATTATTATTGGTATAACTTGTATAGAACAATAAAATTGTTAAAATTAGCTACAACAATGAGTTTAACACAGTCGTCATCATATCGGCGATAGCGCCATTGTAAATTGTCGACATTTCACTGTCGACGTTTTAATCTAACAGCTGATTACTTAATCACCCGATCCATCGTAGAAGTTGACAAACCTCTGAAAGGTCGAATATCGGCGATAACTCCATTGTAGTTTGTCGACATTTAATTGTCGACGTTTTAATTTAACATTTGATAACTTAATCACCCGATCCATCGTAGAAGTTGACAAACCACTGAAAGGTCGAATATCGGCGATAACTCCATTGTAGATTGTCAACATTTAATTGTCGACGTTTTAATCTAACAGCTGATTACTCAATCACCCGATCCATCGTAGAAGTTGACAAACCTCTGAAAGGTCGAATATCGGCGATAACTCCATTGTAGATTGTTGACATTTAATTGTCGACGTTTTAATCTAACAGCTGATTACTTAATCACTCGATCCATCGTAGAAGTTGACAAACCTCTGAAAGGTCGAATATCGGCAGTTGCTGCGATATGTGACGACGTCAAATATGACATGAGTTCAAACACCCGGGCCTTAGTTAAGGAGAAGCTTAATGCTAAATCACTAGTTTGATTAATCTTTATAACGAATTGGTGTACATAAGGAATACCAAAAAATATGCTTTAGATAGATTAAAAGTTTTCCTATCGTTTTGCTTGAGTAGAATACAAATAAAAAAATAAATTACTCAATAAAAAATATAAATGTAAAGTACTAAAAAAAAATTTTCAATAGAAATGTATGATCGCGTATGAAACAACTTTTTAAAGATACAGTATTATAGCTAAAATTATCTGTGACAATTTCACTTGATTAAATTTTTTTGCTTTCTTATAAAATTATTTACAAAATAAATAAAAATTAGTTTTGTGCTTGAAATCAAACGTTTCTAGACTCCGTTTGTCAAGCGATTTTAATGCATATTACTTACAAAATATATGGTATAACAAGAATATACACATTTTAGGCTTGTAGCTTCCTCTTAACGAGTATCTGGAACTAATACTTAATAGCTGTCTCTCAAAAAGTAAGCTCTTGCATAGTGAAATTTACACAGGTTTTTTTCTGGAAACTGGTCAATTCAAGTCAAATCAATAACAAATTAATGTAAACACATAACACTTTTATTGATCAAAACAAATATAAATGGATAATAAAATATCACACTACGTGAAAGAATTGGTAGTAATAATAATAATAATAATAATAAGAATTTATTCCAGAATGTATGCAGGGGTAGTGCAATGCAATACATTCCATATTTGAAATAATATACATAATAAGTAATAAAAATAATATTAAGGTTGGTAATAACATAGTAAACAGCACTTGAATTGAATTTCTCTATCTAATGGAGAGAACTATTTAATAGAGCACTTCAAATCAAGTGTTGTTGTGAAGTTCTCTATTAAATAGTTGTCTCTATCCAATTGAGACAACTATTTAATAGAGAACATCAAAATAGTGTCCATTAAATAACTATTTTGAAGATCTCCATTTAATGGAGACAAACAACTATTTAAGTAACTAAATAAATTTTTAGGGTACATTTTAAATTTCTTAACCTTCAAACTTAACTGTGATTGAGAAAAATGGAACTTTAATGCATCTCCCACGACATAAATAGTTATTTCTTGTAGAAATTAAGTTCAAACCAAGTGATATTTATTCATTTTTTGCGTCTTAATTACCTTTTTTTTCATTTTATACCTTGTAATTTTTATTCCAAAAATGAGTATACGTAAATAAAAAAATTATGGGAAAAATAAAGAAAAAAAAACTTCGTTTTAGCATTTACATGTCGTTCAATAGTTTTCTTTTTCCCTGTTGTCGTTAGCTCAGTACATACATTTTTGAATAATGACAACATAACAATTGAAAACAACTGTTTTAAACACGAGTCAGAAGAATAAACGTCTTTGTGATTATGCCTCATCAATTTTGAATAATGTCTTTAAAAAACAGTTATCCGAATTTAAAATTTTGCATCGTTATGGAAACTAATACACCATTGTTGTCCTCTAAATATTCAAATAAAGGAACATTATTTCCGTCAAAAACGGTAGACGATTATTAATTAATTTTGGTAGCCATTTTCACATAGATGTTGGATACACACTATAGAATAAAGAAGAGAATTAGATGTGCCTTCTCTGCAAATTTGATTGAAAACGAATGCACCACTGACTTGGCACCTTTTGGTTCTAGACCATTTAGCACGCGGTCTGTCTCTCTTACTAAATTTCAACTTATTAAATTACTAAAATTATTTTCGCCTTCCCATTTGAATTTGTCATGTAAGGCAAGTAAATTTGGATATTTATGGATACCATAGACATCGGTTCAATGAACTCTAAAACATGGATTTGCTTTGAATTTAAGTACCATTTTTAAAATTGGAACTGATCATGGGAATAATTCAAACAAGCCGTAAAGTAGGTACCTAAATAAATTGATTTTAATTAATATACATGCGTGTATTTCTTTGTAAATTTTTTTTAATGTCGTAATTTTTTATGTTTACTAACGGTGTTCGTTTGAATGGTAAATTCTGATCTAAAATTGATGATTATGTTTGGTTTTGAAAGGCAATGATCCTGATGAAAATATTTTTTTTAAATGCTTTCAGTTTCAAAAATCCTACAATTATAATATCCCGTGATTTTTTAAGATCTCCCTGGCATACTGAGAAAATCCCGTATCACACTTATGATCTGTTATTTATACGATTGACAAGCAAATCACGACTCTGACGACAAAGAATACTTGCTACGTCTTTTCACCAAACGTACCGAGTAAATTTCACACATGCTATATTCCTCGTGTAAATAGAATTGTCACGTTCTAAGGTTTACCTAGTTCTTTAAAATAAATAATATTAATTTATTCCGTCAATAATTATTAGGTAAAGATCACTTTCTTTTGGTTTGTTGCTTCCTATTTGTTTATTTGGTTTTCTCATCAAATGTCATAAGTTATGTAGGTAGCTACCTAATTAAACAGAATTTCTACAATTATTATTCCAACGTATTCAGCATTGTTATTAGGTTACGTGAAAAATTACGTGAAAGTCTGAATTGTCGACAAATCAGTTCAAATTATTTATTTTTCAAAATTGTTAATTCATAGATCGACTGTTACGAATTTCTTTAATTTGTTAAGAATCTGGTCAATTTAAGAGTGCCTACTCGACACACTAGGCATAAGGACCTATTTCAATGTCATCATTCACAAACATATATATATTATATAGATAACTCGCCAATTCCTCGTCTACATAGTTTCGATTATATTTCAAATGTATTGGAATGCCAACATAATAAAGCACTCTAGGGGGAATGGAATCCGCGACCTTAATAAAGTACCTACATTATGATTATAAAAAGATACTAAATTATTCTAAATATAAATTCTTTGCTGATGAACTGGAACGTCTACAAAACTTTCGATTATATTTTTAAAATAACGGGATGCCAATACAATTAACCACTCTAAAGGGAATTAAATTCGCAATCTTGATAAAATATCAATATTACGATTGTAAATAGTTACCTACAATCATTCCAAATTCAAAATATTTGCTGATATATTTTAAGTGTATCGGAATGCCAATACAATAAAGCACTATAAAGGGAATGGATTACGAAATCTTGACGTACATATATTATGATTATAAGTAGGTACCTATTAGCTAGATTCATTACGAAATCAAATTCCTTGCTGATGGACTGGAACGTCAACAAATCTTTCGATTATATTTTAAAAGTAATGGAATGCCAACATAATAAAACACTCTAAAGGGAATGGAATGCGCGATCTTGATAAAGCACCGATATTATTCATTAACGCCCGATAGGGCGTTAATGAATAATTATTAAATAAATAGGGACTTATTACCTATAATCATTCCAAAATCAAATTCTTTGCTGATTGACTGGAACGTCAACAAATCTTTCGATTATATTTTAAATGTAACGGAATGCCAATACAACAAAGCACTCTAAAGCGAATGAATGCGCGATCTTGATAAAGTACCTATATTAAGATTACATTACATTATGGCGTCAATGAACAATGAATAAATAAGTAGGTACCTATTACCTATAACATTCCAAGATCAAATTCTTTGCTGATGGACTTGAACGTCAACAAATTTTTCGATTATAATTTGAATATAACGGAATAACAACATAATAAACCACTTTAAGGGGAGTGGAATGCGCGATCTTGATTAATATGAACCGACATGCAAGTTGTAGCTATTATTCATCCTGAATTTAATTGTTTGGCTCCGGCATATAAATTAACTTATTCCTCGCATCACAGGGATTAACAATTTGAGATGAACTCTCGAACCAGTCAGGTGGGAATTCTAATAATAAAAATAATAATTTATTTACGATAACTGCAAGATGCCAAAGTTGTTATGGACGTTTTAGATGGAGACGAAAAAAACACAGAATTTTAAATGAGGATGAAGATGAAGATAATGGGAAAGTGGGTGGTTGGGAAGTCCTGGATTTTCAAATCCGGTCACTAATTACGGCTAGTGTCATGACGAATGGGATATAGGATAATCAAGCAACATGACGTCCTCCGAAGGTCGCGGGTTTAATTCCCGGCGTGCCCAAGTAAATTTTACTTGATGAATTGTTGTTTAACAATTTATGAATTTAAAGTGATATATAGTATACTTGCGGAACATTTCAGAGTGGAAGATACTGTCTTACTTGAAATGGTTTCAACCATGTTTGGTAACCAGATCTGAATAGCCTGGTGCTTTCCCACCTTCTTCTTCCCCATCTCCTTCCTCTCCCCACTCACTCCCTTCATCTTCACAACATACCCCATAGATGCCATAGTCTCACTGGCTCTAGACGGTTGGTATCGTTCGGGGATTTTGTGCGGTTTCACAAAAAAGTTAAATTACATTAAAATCAGTACAACATAAACTTACCATTATTTGTTAATGATAAACTGATTTTTATAAGAAAAGGATTTTTTGCAAAGCATAAAGGATAATAACCTATAATCATTCCAAATTCGAATTCTTTACCGATAGATTGGAATGTCAACAAATCTTTCGATTATGTTTTAAATGTAACGGAATGCCAACATAATAAACCACTCTAGGGAGAATGGAATGTGCGACCTTGATAAAGTACCTATATTACAATTATGATTAGGTACCTATTACCTACATTCCAAATTCAAATCATTTGCTGATGGACTGGAACGTCAACAAAATTTTAGATTATATTTGATTTTCGAAAATAATATTTGAAAAGTCAAAATATTTCACAAAAAAATGTAGATATAATATATCTCGACGCCATCTAATGGGAAATTCAGCACTAACAAAGCTTTTCCTACAAAAATAAATTTGGTTGTTTACAGATGAAAAAAAATTAATAAGCCGTAATTGAAGTACTTGTACATATTAAATTATTTGGCGGGTTGAGAATAAGCCGACGTAGCATAGTGTTCCAGAGCACCTGACCGGACATCAGAAGGTGCGGATTCAATTCCCATCGGCGGGATTTATTTTTACTTGGGAGATATTTTCAGTTTCTATAAATATTTTAGGCTAGTAATTAATGCTTATAATAATTAAATAAACTAGTTATCATATTTGTATAGAATCCATGTTTTGATTCTCAAATATTTTTATTATTATTGCCTACACAGATGAAGTTAATCTTGAGAATATTGTCAACTCGAGGTTAACCAAAGATATTTTATTTATCTATGTACATGGGCGGCTTCTTTCAAATCGAATGTTTTGATTATTTTAGAGTAGAATTTGTCGTTTCCATGTTTATTGCGTAATATAATTATGTAATTTAATTCAATATCAATATGTGCATACTAGATTAACATTATATTCAAGTACCTACCTACTTATGAAGTAGGCATACATTATACGTTGGTAACATAAATAAACATACCCTTTTCGAATTATTAAATTGATAAACACATTTATTTTTGCTTATGGTATAAAGATTGGATAATAATAAATTAATCGTTAAAAAGTTGATTATTTCCTGTTATTTTTGGACTACGAGATTGAACTCGTAGTTCATTTAACAATCTTTGTCTAAAAACGTTATAATAACTCTAATACACTTATCAAACTCCACTATACAACTTTATATCTTTCATATGCACCTTTTATCGGAATATTAATTTAGCAATAATATATCCAATATGGCGTTATAAAGGATTGCTAAACACAAACATGCTTTACAACAAACTGTTTTTTATCATAAATATTGTTATATCTCTGCTTGCTTGCAGATTTCTGTCTTGGGAAATCTTTGAAAAAGTAAAAGGTTCTTTACTATAATTGCGTTTATTTACGTTACAATAAATAAAGTCTGGATTTAGCTACACTGTTCATTACCCGAAGGTTGGTAATTCTCTGTTTCTAGAAGCTTGTTGTTTGGCGATAATATCCCACAGGCAATTGCTACACTCTAACGACATCTGTCGGACTCTAGAGTAAGCTTTATGACTAGTGCCATCTATCGCTTGAAAACCCAACTTTTTACCAAACATCACAAATATCAACATTATTACACATTGCTCTGTAACTACTTGAATAGTACTTTAAGTTGTTATTTTGTACTCTTGTATATAATATACAATTATTGACCCCCTTCATACAACAGAACCCTATATTATAACTTGTATTGTACCTCCTTATATTGTTAATACTCAACTTATTAAATTTCTTAATTAACACTTATTATCGTATTCCTGAACAACTTACATATAACAAAGTATTTATAAAACTTCTTAGCATGAATAAATAAATAAGTAAAAATACAAAATTATATATTATCGAAAATCTATTGCAACGTTCTGATTATCAATTCTTTCAGCAGGACGGAGGCAGGAGGCAGGAGGAGACTTAAAATTTTAACATTTCAAAAAAGTTCAATGCTGATTTTCAAGATCGATGAAGTTTCTATTCATGTTCTGTTATTATAATTTAACTGGCTAGTCGTTTATTAAAACTGAAATAACTTGAATAGAACCTTCACCGAATTTGAAAATCAACTTTGAAATTTGATGAACTGTTTAAATTCTGTGAAACAACCCGTCCTAATATTATCCATCACTCCACACATGTATTTGTAAATCCATCGTGATTTGAAATGTGATTAATAATAAAAAATAAATATAAAAAATCAGTAAGAGTTAAAATTGTATTGATAAATTGATTTTTTTATCAAATCTTGTTTTAGAGTGAGATTGAAAATATTTATTGTTACTCATCTTAAACACGTACCATAAAAAATTGTTTCAACAATTCAAATCTATGACATAGAATATTCATTACAAAATCCACTGATTATTATCATAAAATATTGCCCCCCTGGTGATATGGAAAAAAATATTTTTCTCAGTATCTATTTCTTTGGCAGTTGGGAACTAGAAAAAATTCATGAAATATGTTTTTTTTTTAATATATATTGTTCTGAATTTTTTTAAATAATTTAATCAATGGTTACGTTTACACGATGACACCCGCACAACGCACTGAGCCGCTTCCAACTAGCAAATAAATAATTAAGAAGTCAAAATGTAAAAATAACGTGCATTCGGGCTTCCTACCAAAAGATTTGCCCTTTTTTATAATGATACTATTATTTCTAAAAGTGGTTTCCAAAAGTCCAATTATATATTGAGCGGATTGCAATTTTCATAGCACAGGCGTCTGGTAGATATGCTTCCCTTCTTTTAACGGTATTACAAAGGAAGAAGTTCCGAGGAACTAAAATCGTTGATCCCATCAGCACCAGTGCATAACATATGTACACGGTCGATCACTCACGTGAGAACGGGTCGCTTTTACGACTCGTTCTTGAGTTCAATAGCTCGGCTGTGGAAGATTTTCCTCCCTCCTACAACATGGGTATCTTCAAGACTCATGTTCGCTCCTTCCTCTCCTAAAAAAAACACAGCATCGCCAAAGATGACATAGGCCCGCAGGGAAAATATTTTCTTCGGGACCTCTTGTGTGCAGTTAATGTAAAAAAACTGCTTTCTTGGTAAAAAAAAATCATACGCCAAGGAATTACCTACTTGCGCATTTATATAAAAAGAATTTACAGTTATTTGTTAAAATTTGTAAAATTTTACAAGAAAAAAAACAAACATTTAAGGCTTTGCTTTTATCTTATTTCAAGTTTCCAGATATCGACCCACAATTTGGGAGGCTGGTATGGGTACCGCCGCCCCGGGAACCATTTATTGGATAACCAACACCTTTGCCATAGGTCACCTCAAGTGGTTCGTTACGTTTTTGATTTAGCAGGGGTGCCTTGGTTCATGAAGAGAGGTTTGTCTAGGTCTTGGCGGTGAATGCGTTTGCTCACCTACTGCGTGGCGGGTCGGATCGGGGACTGGTTGACCAAGACCTTTTGACCTTTCCAGCCGAACTCTTTCTCGACCTATCGCCTTGCACCGTAGTGGGATTACACTTTGGACACATTGACCCCTAAATTCCTACCCAGGCCTCATACCTTGTTCACACCCAGAACTATCTCACCTTCTCTCAGTAACCCCAAAGACGACATAGATTTCCTGTGTGGAGCTAATGTAAACAAAAGATATTAGATCATGCTTGATGTAATAAAAGTATTCCTAATACGTTGGAATGTTATTTATGAAATGTTTGCCGGGTCTTTTGTTCATCCCACAGATCGATAAATCAATATTAAGCCATGAAAACTATCACAAAAGAGATCTCTTCTATTTTATTGATCGTCTGCTGCTTATTTCTAGTAACCACATTCCACATTTAACACTGGTTTTGACCTTCCCAAAACGCAAGGCAAAAAAGACTTTCCGTATCAATCTTTGTATATAAAAATGATTTTTTTTTTGCTTGAACCCTATAGATTCTAAAACTTCTGGACTAATTTCTTATCTTGTGATGTTTTTATAAATGTTCGTGGGTATAAATATATTTTGGATTGTTTCCTGATTTTCAGTAATTTCGTTTCTTGGTATACTTTTTGTTGGGGGTATCTGGGTTGTAATTAAAAAGTTTTTTTAAACATTATTATGTTTTATTTGTAGGTCGTATATGTAATGTATGTGTTTCCCAAAATTTTCAAAATTTCGGTTAAATAATATAGATGGGACTGGATTAAACTAAAGTATAATCCCTTTTTTACTTGTGCTAGTAAAAGATGGGCTATTCTATAAAAAACACCAATTAGTGGGATCATTTTTTCTTTAGGATTTTGTGTGTGCTGCTTAAATGATAAGTGTTTATTGATATGTAATCCCAGATCTTTACGTAATATCTCTTACGGAAATAAGATGCGGAGTCAAATTAAAGGCTATTTAATGTAGGCTTTCTAAAGTAACAATGTGTTATATATTAATGCGTAGCCAAAACAACGTGGAAGCAGAACCGATCCCTGTGGGACGCCAACAAATGTTGAGTGTATTAAAGTGAGCTGAAATTCATGAAAAAAATCTAATCTTCTTGAATAATTCTTGATTAAAATCTGTATCTCTTTTGTTGTAGTTTGCCATCCTGGGATTTGCTGCCTTTGTAGCAGCTGAAGCGCCGTACCACTACAACAGGCCGCCGCCCCCGCACATTCACACTCACCACCCTCCGAACTTCGGTGGAAGCAACTACTTTCATCAGACCTACAGACCTCAGGGCGGCAACGGTTACCACCACGGACACGGACACGGCCACGGCCACGGACATGGACATGAAAGTGGCCATGGATTCATACAGAATGGACCTTCTTATCGCCCCCAGCCAATTCCTCTTGGCTCGTACGGAGCTCCTCCTATACCCAGACCTTTCCAATTTGCTCAACAGCCATCTTATCAGAGTGCATCTTCATTGACTGGTGTGGCTTATCCCGCTCCTCCCCCAGCGCCATTCCACATTCCAAGCAGTTCTTACGGGGTTCCCATTGCACCAATTCAAGTTCCATCTGGTCCCTCGTTTTCGCAATCCAACTCTGGCTCATATAGGCCGTCTCAATCATTTGCTCCAGGTCCCTCTTATGTATCTTCCAGTTCTGGTTCTTCTCATTCCTTTGGCCCGGCTCCAATTTCTAGACCATCTCAGTCCTATGGTCCTGGCCCAGCTATCTCTATACCATCTGGTCCATCATTCTCGGGTTCGAGTTCTGGATCCATTTCATCATTTGCGACTGGTCCTGCCCCAATCCATATATCTCAGCCATCTCAGTCTTATGGATCTGGATCTTCAATTTCCGTTCCCTCTTTCTCTGGATCTAGTTCCGGATCTTCTTCTTCCTTTGCTCCTGGACCCATTCAAATTCCATCTCAATCTTATGGCCATGGTCCATCTATTTCAATCTCATCCGGACCATCCTTCTCGGGTTCTAGCTCTGGATCATCCTCATCTTTTGCTCCTGGACCCATCTCTGTACCATCTCAGTCTTATGGCCATGGTCCATCGATATCTATTTCATCAGGACCATCTTTTTCAGGCTCAAGTTCAGGATCCGGTTCTTCCTATACACCTGATCCTGCCCCAATCCACATATCTCAACCCTCTCAATCATACGGTAGTGGACCATCAGTTTCGTCTGGTCCATCTCTCTCAAGCTCAAGCTCTGGATCTTCTTCATCCTATGTTCCCGCTCCCATCTTTGTACCATCCCAATCTTATGGTCACGGTCCATCTATTTTAACTTCAAGTGGTCCATTTTTCTCGGATTCAAGTTCTGGATCTAGTTCATCATACGAATCAGCTCCAGCCCCAATCCATATTTCTCAACCGTCTCAGTCCTATGGAAGTGGACCATCTATTTCTATCTCATCCGGACCATCTTTCTCAGCCTCTAGCTCCGGGTCTTCTTCATCATTTGCTCCTGTACCCATTTCTATTCCATCCCAATCTTATGGTTCCGGACCATCTGTTTCAATTTCATCGGGTCCATCTGTCTCAGGGTCAAGTTCTGGATCTATTTCATCGTTTGCGGCTGCACCAATTCAAATCTCCCAACCATCTCAGTCCTACGGAAGCGGTCCATCAATTTCGATCGCACCCGGACCATCCTTTTCAACCTCTAGTTCTGGATCCAGTTCGTCATTTTCTCCTGCTCCTGCTCCTATCCATATATCCAAACCATCTCAGTCGTATGGTTCAGGTCCTTCTATTTCGATCCCATCTGGTCCATCTTACATAGCGTCCAGCTCAAGTTCCAGCTCATCAAACATCCCGTCTGGAAACTCACACTATTCATCTGGATCGTATGCCCCTGCTCTATCAGTGCAGAGCTCTAACCACCAAAGCTTATCAATTCCATCAATTTCTTCGCATTCTAACCAGCCTTTCGACGATGGAGTCAAAAGTGAAATCGAGCAAATCCTCTTACGAGAAGAATCTCGCTCTGCATCTGAAGCTATCTTCGGAGAACGCGGTGTTAAGATCGTCTCAATATCAATGGATGGACCAAAGCAAGCCGTGGACGTGGCGTCATTCATTCTTCCCGTAAAAGAGCAATTCTCCCAGAGTTCAGGATACTCGTACTAATAGGAAAACAGCGGAAAACCGGCTGCTACAAAACTACTCATTAAAACTTGTCACATCATTAGATGTCATCTTCTTTGTCTATAACTTTCAAAAGGAATGCAACAAGATTTCACATTAGAACGCTAGAAACTTGGCTATTAAAATTAATTTGCCGCTACCGGTTTTTTGTGAAAATTTCTGGCGGCTCTCTTCGAATCATAAAATTAATTTAGTGGGCACGCTATTGAATATAATAATATTGGATTATCCTTGCGATGCCCTCGCCTAATATAAACAGAAAATACTTGATGGGAATTCTTAAATAAATAATTGCTCTTCAAATAGATTGTAGATATATTAAAACGTAATTTGCTGCAACAACGAGACCTGAACGCCTAAAGGTGTGTTTAAAATGTTAGCTATAAGACTTGTATATAATATTGTATGATATAGATGTTATAATAAATGAAAAATTATCTGTAGGGACGTGTTGTTAATCATTGTATACCCCGTTTAACTGAAGAGAGGATGCGAGCGATCGTCAAAAGAGTTTCAATTCCAATACTAATATACAGGATTTTCCAATAAGAGGTGTTATTTTGAATAACCCGCTATTTCGGTAGATGTTATTTTTAAAGCTGTCATTTTTTAACATTTGACAAGTAGAAACTACGCCATTGATAAAAATGGAACGATAAACGCTTCAACAACGCATTGAAATTATTAAAATTCACTTGAGTGAATCAAATGCAAATCATCTTGAGTGATGAGGCCCATTTCCACCTCGGTGGCTTCGTCAAGAAGCAAAATTGTCGCATCTAGGGCTCGGAAAACCTAAGAATTATCGTTGAAAAGCCTCTTTATTCTCAACGTGTGACTGTTTGGTGCGGTTTATGGTCCGGCAGAGTCATTGGACCTTACTTTTTCGAAAATGAGGCTGGAGCAACAGTTACGGTGAATGGATTGCGCTTTTGAGGGATGATTAATGATTTTTTGTGGCCGAAATTGGATGGTATTAATTTGGACAACGTTTAATTTCAACAAGATGGCACTACGTGCCACACAAGCAACGAAACCATTGATCTTTTACGATTGAATATCAAAATAACACCTCTTATAGGAAAACCCTGTATTACAATGAGACATGAAATCGGCAAAGGAATGATTTGGGCATGAGATCTCTTAGGCGCATTTGTGACCATATAATGAATATGGAGATCCGAATAGGATACAACGCCAATGTATCTATGGAAAAAAGATTAAGAAAAGGACGCTTGAATGATTTAGAAATGAAGTGATTGGGGATGCTCCGGGATCAAGTTAAGAGTCGGTATAAACAGATTAATTCCTTGTGAGATGATATATGAATGTTAATGAAGGACGGAGTGCGTTTCAAGACAGAGTCGTTTGCGGTCCATCATATCCGCCTACCACTGACTAAATAACTTACCTTTTTGCTAAATCTTCACAAAATACGGAATTCTGACGAAATAGACAGGCGTTATTTTAATGTGGTTTTCAAAAACTTCGTCACCGTATTTCCAGAATATGCACTGTATTTGGTAGCATGTCAGATTTGATTAATTTTATCGCTAATATCTTGGAATTACGTATATGCCTACAAGAGGTTTTGCTTATACATTTTGATAAATAGATTTAATCAATTCTTGGGATTAAAGAATTCAACAGCGAATAAAGACATTAATATCACAAGATCGTCCGAAAGTAAATCAGATAACAATCAGAGATTTGTATACTAACGTGGGCTTATACTTTATATTCAAATCCCTTATTAAACATGATACGTTACACGGATGTTGTTTCTCGACTATTCTATTTATCATAGAAATATAATCCTTTTACATGAGTTATTAAAATGATATTTATTTAAATCACTTTCAACCATAATTTTCTAAAAATCTAGCGTTTTTTCGTTGTTGTGGTTTGTTCCGCGGGGTTAACAGATATTCTGCAAAGGTTGTAATTTATTGTGATTAATAAAGACTTTTTTTATTTGCATGTATTGTTTTCTGATTAACAAGAATGAAAAGGTTAGGAACTGCTGGTATATTTATTTATTTATTAATTTTCGGGTAATAGACTGTTTACATTTATTTTAGTTTGTACATAATTATTAAATAGCCAAAATAAAACCAAGGATGGATTTTCTCCTTGTGACTTTACCTCTACTGAGACAGCATAATATGGAATAAGTTAATTAAATTTGTAAGAAAGGAACATAAATTCAAAAATTTATACAACATTAAAAATTATGTACGACCAAAAATGTACAAAACAAAACATTTTTAGCCATGGAGAGAGGTTGTAGATATAAATCAAATCATAATCGAAATTTATACAATAGAGACATAACATTATTCAGAAACCATCAGAGAAATATTCTTTAATGAACATCTTGTATTCGGTAAATTCTCAACTGAAAATATCCACCTTGGATAATACGCTATTTGTAATTATTGCATAGTCTGTTCTGGCAAGAATTCTGCTTAAAGTTCGTTTTGCACTGATCCACCCTGAACAGGACAGAAGAGCGTGTTGAACGCGCAGGTATATTGAATTGAATCTTGTTTAGCAACTCTGGGAATTGAATATTATTGTTAACTACTTTATACAGGAATAGTGCATCCTTATGATGCTTAGGTTTTTCGGTGGCCCATCTACTGCATGGATGGTGAGATCGAGGGAGACTGGTTGAGGGAGGCTTTTTAACTGGACTCTCTCGACCCATCGCCTTGCCCCGCTGTTGGACGGGTGGATCTCACGTCCATCACTCCTGGACAAGCTGCCCCCCCAGTTCCTACCCACCCCTCATACTTTCCTTAAAAATCCCCCTTTCAGCATCCCCTAAGATGACATGGGCCCTGAAGGAGATTATTTTCCTAAGGGTGCCAGGAGCTAATGTAAAAAAATCTGGCTTTTGATATGGCCCGACTAAAATATTTGTTTCACTCGATCTTGCCATATTCAAATTCATATCAAATATTCACATGCGTGTCATTATAATAATAATAACATGGCATTTATTTAGCGCAGTTTAGTGTCATTTCACTTCAAGTGCGCTTTACTATAACAAACTTAAAAACGGTAATTTAGTATTAGTGGTCATGTTCTTAAAACTATTCCTACATTGTGCCTTACTCCCAATACACATCTAATATTATAACACTAAATATACTGTTCATACAAAGTGACGACAAAACTTAAAATTAAAATAACAGCAGGACAGGACAAAACAAGAATATTAAAACTAAAATATAATATAAAACAGAAGGCAGTTTGTGCTCAGAAATCAGAATCTTCTGAGCAGACATTTTAAAAGGTACAATAAGGAGGCAACCGAAACCTAACAATTATCGGAAGTTTTAGAATATGGCTTATTATAAAATATCGAAAAGAAGTTAAGATTTATGAATAGTAAGATTTTTTAAATAATTTTGTTTTTAAATTCAGTCAAATTCTGGAGATTAGTAAGAGCTGAGGGAAGTCTATTCCAGATGAGTGGAACTGTTACACGAAAAGAGCGATCATAGTAAACGTCTCGATTTGACCTAGAAAGTTCGATTAGACGATTACTAACATCTAGATCTGCTGACCTTAGAGTAAGCTGTCTATTGCTTAAGTTTTGTCGGATACATAGTTCCGATATATTTATAGGCTTGTCATATACCTAGTCTCATTATATTCATTTTTTCGTTCATTCGCCCTACGTGCTGAAAACATGTAACCGTGACATTCTTAATCTTCCTCATTACTGTTAAGACTGTTTGCCAAAAATTGACAAATTTAATGAAATGTGTAAAATATTTAGTTTCGATAAATATATTTATTCTTGGAAAAAAGTTGAAAAATGACTTGGGTTTTGGCTAAAATTGTGATCAAATTTTTCATCTTCTTTTTTCAATTTTAACAGAATCGCTTTGGTAACCTCTAGTCAATGTTATGATTCAAATAAAATTATCAATTCACAGAATGCAACTTATATCACAGCATTAGTATTATAAATAATACACAAAATAATGCATTTGGTAAATAGATACGTCCGTAAATTTTTACGAAAACGCATTAAATAAATGGCGATTTAGTGAGATAGTTGTACGGGTTTCTAAAAATATCCTGTTTCGCCTAAAGCGACGTGACATAACATTATATCAGCTCACATAATGACGTTGCCAGAATTAAATATAGTTTTTTTTTTTAATATTCGGTTTCTGTTTCAGTAATTTGGTGTTAAGATTTACGACGAATATTGATTATTAATCGAATTTTAGAAAATGTATGTAACTGCGCACCAACACACAGCATAATGGCCGCTATATTAATAAAAGTTGCTGTCAGAAAGTTAGGAATCCAAATAAATGGGATATTTAAGAACGTATCCAAAAATTTTAAAATGTGACGGAATATGCTTTTAAAATTTGAAATATTTATATAATTTTTGAAATATTACAAATTTTAATGGACTAACTAACTAACCATCACGCCGTTTCCCCGCAGGTGTAGGCAGAGAGGACGGACCGCCAAACAACTCGGTCACACCACACACTTCTTGCCTCATTCACATTCATACATCGTCTCATACATACTCTTCTATTATTCTGACTCTTGACATGGCCCGATTCTAGTATCTGATTCACTTGGTCGTGCCATGTCTTCCTCGGGCGTTCCCGACTTCTGCTACCATTCACATTTGCATCATATATCCTCCTTATACTCTACATGCCCAAACCATCGAAGCGTCCCTTTCTTAATCTTACTCATTACGCTTACATCAGCCTTGCACTCTTTGCGGATCTCCACATTCCTCACACGATCAAACATGGTTTTACCACACATACGCCTCAGGGATCTCATGTCAACAGCATTTAATCTACTTTCATCCTTTCTTTGCCAGTTCCATGCCTCACTTCCATACATCAAGGTAGGTACCAGCACTCCATTGTGGACTGCTAACTTCGCTTCTTTGGACAATTTTTTGTTAGCGCCAACTGCGTTCAGTCCTCCATTAATGGAATAAAAAAATTAAGAAATGATCTTACTTTTTTGTTTAAGCACTGATCTAAAAGTGCTGATGACAAAAAATACATGTTTTATTAAACAAATGTATTTTTAACATCATTGAAGCGTCACTTTGTTTTTTCATACAAAAATAATACATAAATATTCACAAAAAATGCGGCAGGAACCTTTGGTTACATAGAGGTGTACATGTTAATTTTTCTGCATTTCTACTTCAATTTTTTTTAATATAAAACTTGGTGTTTTTTCTTTTTAATACCGTTTAGTACATATTTTACATAACGATTTGTATAGCTGTTCCGAAAAGCTAACACATTATTCCTCAAGTATTCCTCGTGCGTCTCCGACTTATTCTTCCATCTAAACGCTCCTGGAACTAATGACAACAAATTTTCTCCGATATCCGTCGACTACTTTTAGAGTTTTACGAGCACAAACATATTTTTATGTATAAAGACTAGCTGACATGTACTCCGCGTTCCTGGGGGTTATCCTCAAGAGATAGACATATACCATTGCGGACTTCCAATTACATTCTATTCCGTAGAACATTATTTTGATGTACATATATCATAAGCATAAGGTTTAGCCGGCGTTAGCAATGTAGTGCCCGAAAATATATTTTACGACTTGTTTATAAAACATCGACTTTTCTCTAATTTCTTTAAATATAATATGCATGTATTATATATGTAAACCTTCCGGAAGACATTTTCTAAATGATAGAGAAAGCTCTATCAAAATCCATTGCGTAGTTTAGAAGAACTAAGCGCACAAACAGACAGACGTGAACAGCGACATTATTTTATAGTATTTAGAGATTAGAGATTAGAAACCAGTTAGAATTTAACTCAACAATTAGGAATGCATTTTACAATATAAGACGTTGTCCTGCCACAGTCCACCTTCTATGTAGGGAAGTTAAAATTTGTGGTCTGCGCTTTTTAGGAAACACGCAAACCAATCCTACAATTATAATATCCCGTGATTTTTCAAGGGTCTTCACTAGTTTTATATTAATTTTGATAATCAAGAAAATATTTTTTAAAGTTACATCTCGGAATCTGTGAGACCTACGTGCATCCCATTGGTAAAAACTACACTGTCTACCAATAAAGACACTGTGATACCAACAACATCATTCGTCTCTACCTCCCTCACCCACAGCAATTCTTAAATCCTGGTAGGTTGAATTACAAATTTATTAAAAGGATATCCGGGTATACTTTAAAGTAAAACCCATAGCTTAGGTTAGGTTATGGGCTTGGCTCGTTCATCATTCTTAGTCAAGATTTAAAAAAAAAACACCGTACGCCATACGTAGTATTGAAAAAACGTACTTAGAATATTGGAGATATAAAAAGTTCCCTGTTAATTCCCGGAAGAGAATTGTTTGAGATTACGATGAATAGATTGCTGATTGAATGGAAAGATATCCAGATAGGTAACTCTTTTTGGTATTGTTTTTATGATGTCAACACTTTTTTTACTCTAATAACAGGGTTTTGCTCGAGATTCACATTTTAATTAATGTCAACAAATTCATAACTGTAATGCCTTGTTTTGAGACCAACGGATATAAGTTATTTTAAGGTTAATTATTCTAAGGTTAATAAAAACAGTTACCTTATCATTCAAATCCTGGGGCTATGCCAGTAAAAATTTTTTTTCCTTTATTCGTAAAATATATTTGTATACAGTTTTTTACATGCTTTTCGACTACCACACTAGACACATGTCGTTATTATGGTAGTCGAAATTTGTGTATAATTATATAAATGTAATACATGTTCATTTGTTAATATATTATTTTGTTAAATGGAATGTATTTGTAAAATAGGTAATACTTTAACTGGTTTTCAAGTTAAATAGATTTCACAAGAATAAACCAACCGTACTGCAAACTGTTGATTTTAATGAGATAAAATAAATATAAATATAAATGGGAAAATAAACAAATGACTTTACTTGTTGATATAATGAAAATAAAAATAAATTAATTAATTATTTTAAAAAGAAATTTTAAATAGAATTTTAATGAAAAAAAGAATAATAAAGCAAATTATCTTAATTTAATGATGTCAGGCATTTTTTAAATAGTTCCTTCCCTTCATAAATAACCAATTCTGAATATATAATATTAGATACATGATCACATACAGGAAAGGAGTTGAAGTAGGTGAATCTTGTAAATATAAAAATAAAAATAAAGTAGGATAACAAATAAAAATAATACCTACATAATGTTAGGGATATTAGAAATAAAAATAATCGCATCAGCGTAATAAAGTTTTTGTTGAAAGTTAATTTAGAGATAAAATTTTGACTCGATAAATATGTAAAATAAGAACAGTTTTAAAATGTAAGGCATTGTTTACAATATTTCCTTCCCTGAGCAAATAACCAGTTCTGTACACTAATGGCATAAAGATCATCAGTTTTCGATGTCTTAATATCAATACTCAGTAAGTTGAAAATTTTAGGCGCTATATAAGAGAACTGTCGCTAGGCGAAGGCTGTTTTCGCTGGAGGAATTTTACATTTTTGGTGTGATGAATAGCGGGTGCAAATATTTTGTTGAGTTTTGAGTGTTAAATCATTTTTCCTTATGTGTATGAGAATTGTCTTAACGTATAATTGTCATTCATTCATTTAATGGGAGCAGTTGCGGCTCTTGTGCAGTATTAATTCTTTCATTCATTGACCCTGAGGCAAATATATTTTGTATAAATAATTTAATATATCCCCTGATTTTCACGGGTCTGCGCTAGAACATAAATAAATTAAAAGAATAACAAAAAACGCTAATAGATTTAAACGCCCACAAATAAGTCAAGCTAAACACTAACGACAGAACATCGCCAGCTATTTTTTAATGAAAACAATGAATTAATTTAAAGATTACCGCATTCTTCTATCTAAAAAGCTACAAAAACCATTTATTGATTTTTCACCTCTTTGTTGTTTGGCGAGTTTTAATTTTTTTCTATCAATAATGTTCATTTTTTGTCATTCAAACGGGATTCTTAAAGTATACGTTGCTTGATTAATTATACTTGATGTCATAACTATTCTTATTTAATTGAATATTATGTATGACTGTTAAGAATGGGGAAATCTATTGTTCCGAGAGAGAAATTAATTAGTTTTTTTTAATAGATTCAATCATCTTTATACAGGATGTCGGAGAGGACTTCGGGAGGTGATTCTACGTGATAGTTGAAGTAAAATAATTAATTACATTTTTAGAAATTCCAACGTTTTAAGGTAGTTTTTAGGTTAAAAATTTTAATTGTTTTTCTGATTTTATTTATTTATTTCTAACCTCGAAAAATAAGAAATTTTCAGCCATTTTTTTACATTAACTCCACGTAGGAGGCCCTGAGGAAAGAAATTTCCTTCAGGGCGTGTTTCATCTTTGGGGATGCTGTGGGGAGGGTATTTTTGAGTAGAGAAGGGATTGAACACGAATCAAATCGTTCCTTAGTAGAGCTGTTGTATTCAAGAATGAGTCGTAGAAATGATCTGTTCTCGTTTTGACAATTGTTAACCGTTTACAAATGTTGGGCACGCGTTTGGCATGTTTCCCGAGTATGAACTGGTGCCGAAATCTTCCAACGAATTATGTTTTTACAAAATGTTTATGATTTTAAAAAACCATTATAAAATAGAACAATTAATTTTTTAAGCATTCAAGTCCATCCGTCGTAAAATTGAAGACCAGATAACGTCTTAATTGCTTTATTGTTTTCATGTAATATTTACGCAAATTATATGTGAATGTAATAAATCGTAAATCCATGCATTAATGGTGTTAATAATCATGGGAAACTTAACAACTTAAAATTACACTCACATCTCTGTGAAATGGCTCGCTGATTAAATCCTCATGACAAATTTCTCTTTAAGTTCTTAGAAAATATATGTTATTTTTGAAGATAATATTTATACATCTAAATGGTAATTAAATGAAATTCCCTCGACGGAAAAAAATCACACAATCCGAAAATCAATTAACACACGTTTTTTTTCCGTTATTCAATATGTTATAGGTGTGAAAAAAATTACAGTATATCTTTAAATGTAACTTCAAGATTTTGGCTTTCAAACGAGTCGTGTTTTATTCAATATTTTCACCATTTTCGCTTAATTATTATCGCTCTCTCTATTCGTATTTTCAAACCATCATATCTATAAACATATCTCCCTTTTTAACCATCTTTGAACGCTTACTGCGGAGTCTTAAGCGGAGAAAAATATTATAAATATTTATACTCAATTAAACTAACTGTCGCTAGAAGTGTGAAGTTCTCTAATTTGGTTCAGGACTCTTATAGGGCTGATTATGTAAGGAACAAACCACCACACTGTTTTCTAGCAGGGATAGGCAGAAAGGATAGGCCGTCACAGATTATACAACACCATCTCTTCTCACAATCCTTGCTTCATTCACATTTATATATCGTTTCATACATAGGCAGACACTTTTCTGCTATTCTGAACCTTGAAAAGACACATGACCGGTGATACTCGAGTATTTAATTCACTTGATCGTGCCAAGTGTCCTCGGGCATCCCTAACTCTTCATCAACTTCTGCATCATCCCCTCTACATGGCCAAACCCAATATTTTTTGTTATGCCCATATCATCCTTGCATTCTTTATGGATCTACATATTTTTAACAGGGTAAGTATTACCACACATACGCCTGAGAGATCTCATTTCTACTTCATAAGATGCCAGTTCTATGCCTACATACATTGCTATACATAGGTAAAATTGCATCGGCATTCCATTGTGGACTGCTAGCTTCGCTTCTTTGGACATTTTTTTGTTAGCGCCAATCGCGTTCTGTCCTCCATTAATGAATGTTCCTGCATTTAACCTTCATTCAATGTCCTTACTATCCTTCCCGTCTTTCGTAACATACTTCAGAAGTATAAAAACTCATCCACGTACTCCAAGTGTAACATGTTTGTTAGCGCCAACCACATTCTGTCCTCCATTAATGAATTTCCTGCATTTAAACTTCATTAATGTCCCTACCAGCCTTTCCGTCTGTCGTAAACATACTTCCGAAGTATACAAACTCATCCACGTACGTGTTGTTTTTTGTCTTTAAGGGGGTCTTTTTAATACAAAACAAAAATTTGCATTTGAGGCCACAATACTTGATCCAACTGAACAATTATTTTTTAATAAAAAGGTGTAATAAGTATCTAGTATGGGCATGTGCTATTTTATATATTTGAAAGTATTTTAAAATGTAGGCCATTAAATAATTCAATTTTTCAAGATTTTAGAGGCAACTTTGACAATTTTTTGTCAGTTAATCGTAACTGTTAAAAAAAACTATCTTGCCCAACAACACGTATAATGAAATATAAAATAATAAAAATTAAACATTTGCTACAAAGCGCTTTTTTAGTAGAATTTTTTTATGTATTTATGCTTCAAAATAATTTTTTTTTGGGGTTTGTAATTTAAATTTAAGCCACTCAAAATTATTTTTTAACTATTTATTTCATTATTTTTACATATAATGTTGTTAAATTATCTATTTTTTTTTAGTATAATTACTAACTTACAAAGAATTACCAAAGTGTCAAAAAAAATTGTACAAAAAATTATTTTTTAATGACTCATGTTTTATAATTTGAAATAGAAAAAAATATAGAAGCACACATTTCTATTAGATATTTGCTACAATTTTAATAAGTAAATTTAAAAAATCAATTTGTGAAGTATTTTGGCCTTAAATCCAAATTAATGATTTGTATGAAAAAGTCTGTGTTCCCCTTAACGGTGATGCCACTGTAGATCGTATGACTCTTATCTCACAATAATAACAGATCTTCAGACCGGAAATCAAGACCTTAAATCAATTAGGCCTT
The DNA here is from genome assembly GCF_061612785.1 of Hesperophylax consimilis. Taxonomy (NCBI): domain Eukaryota; kingdom Metazoa; phylum Arthropoda; class Insecta; order Trichoptera; family Limnephilidae; genus Hesperophylax; species Hesperophylax consimilis. The sequence continues at coordinate 1,018,108 of NC_142861.1, read as the reverse complement.
GACCCAAACCTGCGACTAAAGCCTCTGAAATATGATCAAGAACAATGGGTTCATATTTTCCCAGACAAAAGCCTTTTCTTTGTTCATATAAACATTGTCTAAATCATATCGATTGTGTATAATGGCTGTGTTATCTTTAAATATTATGGAAATACTCGAACAAGGTTGTATTAGCATCTTATAGTGGTGGATACTTGGGTGTGGTAACTTTGAAACCCTAGCATAACCACATCGATAACGAGGCAATGTTAGTAGGATAAAGTAGTCAGTTGTGTAAATCTGTCGCTGCTTGTTTATCGATGTGTTCAACGGTGATCGATATATATTTTGTAACATTAAAATAAACATAACACCCACAACAGAAGGCCTTGGGAAAAATAATTTCCCTAAGGGCCGATGTCATCTTTAGGGATGGTTGTAAGGAAGGTTTTTGAGGAAAAAAAGGCGGAGGCTTCAATTTGAGAGAAGAATATAAGTATCGCCGCCCTGGGAACCATTTATTGGATAATCAACACCCCTGCTATAGATCACCCCGAGCGGTCACGCTACGTTTGGTGACTTAGCAAGGGTTCTTAGATAAGTTTACCAGAACTTTCTCTCCTTCATTTTCCTAAAAAGAACTACACACAGCTTCCCAAAGATGACATAAGCCCTATGGAAAAATTTTCCTCAAGGCCTCCTGTGTGGAGCTATTGTAAAAAAATTAATGAGAAGCATGGGTCTCGAAGATACCATGTTGCAGGCGGGAGGAAACACAGAGGCCAGCTAGCAAAACGTTCCAAAGCCGTGCTGTTGGACTCAAGAATGAGTCGTAGAAACTACCCGTTCTCATTTGAAATATGTCAACCGATCACAAATGTCGTAAAATGAATCAACGTCATCAGAAATCAGCACGGAGGATCGATAAATCTCTATCAATACAATATTGACATAATCCGTCATACATCTATGGTCTATGGTCATCTATGGTCATTGGTCAGCGATATTTGCGAGCACGGTCAAAATATTATTCAGAGTGTCGGTAGAAAAAAATCCGCCGCTTTTAGGGCGGTCTCCGAGGTTTTCAAAATGCATTAATTTTTTGATATTGTCGTTCGTTATGCACGATCAATTGATTCCGTTCCAATTTGGAGAAACAAAAATCATAACCTAAGACCTTATGAACAAATCAACTCTTTTTTCGTGTCAAAAAGTACATGCGGACTGCAAATATATATTAAAGTTTTTATTTATATTGGACATTATCAATTTATTCGTTTTTTTTTTTACTTTTTTGTAGCCGTTTGACGTTTAGCAATGTCAATAAATAGACAGATTCGCCAGTTTTACCAACGTATGTCAATTCGCAATTGGGTATCAACAGCGCAACCGTTCTCAGGAACTCGGTATAAATTCATCAATAGTTAGCCTATTGATCCGATATTTTATAGTTATCGATTTCTATGCTATATCCCTTAGTTTGCGGTAGTAAAATTAGTTGCGCACTTATAAAAAAGAAATATTTTATTTTTTTTTTTTTTAAAGAAAGACAAACATTCCCGGGTTACGAATAACCTGACAATATTTGAAAATCTCCTACTACCACCACAGAAAGCTGAAAATGTTGCTTGTGTTGTGATGGAGGACTTAGCCGGCCGAGGAATTGAACACACTACGCCTGAGTGGGACCCAAGCGCGATGTCAACTCGGCCACCGACCGGTCAAATAAATATTGATATGTTAACATATCAATATTTATTTATTTATTTATTTATTAACGGACATCGTCCAAATTACAAAATAATAACACGAATACAGTAAAATGAAAAATCCAGGAGTAGACAAAGGTACATGAAAGCAAAGACATAAGGCAGATATAATATAAGAAAATAAAGTGACAAGTCGAATCAAGTCAAGAATACGCCGTGGGTCAGGACCACACGACACTTATAATATTCCGTCACTTGTTTAGCGACTGGCAAAAATCATTCAGACTTATCCCATAAAAGTTAATGTTTTGACTTGAGTTGACCAGTCTACACATTCTGGACAATGGTGAATAATATCTAAAATTTGTCGAACGATGGTTGAGGAAGAGCAGTTCATTATTTCTGAGTCTTTGCGAGGGGATATTGAAGGGAATGAGTTGCAGTAGAGTAGGTGAATCAATAATACCATTTATAATTTTGAAGAAGCAAATGAGGTCATTTCTTTCCCGACGGACTTCCAAAGGAGAGAGGTTTATATCATACTTTTCAGATCTTCAACGAGCATATTCCATCCCACGCTGGATATTTTAAATTTTTTGGTCTTCTGTTTTGTTCATGTTTAGCATACACATGTTAATTTTTTATAAATGAAGTCTTTAATTTACTACCTGTATCGGAAAAGACGCCTCTTCAAAACGTGAACAATAACACAAAAGACGGAAGCAGAACATCTGCAAGTATTATTTTTGGATGTCAAAAAGAATTAATTAACTTCCTAATCTGTAAAACAAGTCGTAGGCCAATGTCAATAACAGGTGTTTTAAAGACTAATCCGTGCCCGATATATAAAGTTAATGTCAATAATATATGTTTGATATCTGTTAATTTGACTGCCCTAAAACGGGAAACCTTCCTAGTTGGACAGTCAAAAGCTTCCTTGCATATAATGTAATGAATATTATTAAAAAAATACTAATGTTTGTGATATATTTTATTTATTAATTTTATTTTATTAATTTGTACATTTAAATTTACAAATTACTAATTAATTGTTAAATATAAATAAACTATATTTTTTCTTGCTTGATGTGGCTTCTACACAACATCTTGAACTGTCCAATTGGGGCAGACTTTAGGTTTTCCGGCAACGCATTAAAGTATTTCATCCCTTTATATAGTACAGAGTTTTCCAATAAGAGGTGTTATTTAGAATAGCCCGCTATTTCAGTAGATGTTACTTTTGAAGCTGTCATTTTTTAACATTTGACAAGTAGAAACTACGCCATTAATAAAAATGGAACGATACACGCTTCAACAATGCATTTAAATTATTAAAATTCACTTGAGTGAATCAATTGCAAATCATCTTGAGTGATTACACCCATTTCCACCTGGGTGGCTTCGTCAACAAGCATAATTGTCGCATCTGGGGCTCGGAAAACCCAAGAGTTATTGTTGAAAAGCCTCTTTTTCCTCAACGTGTGACTGTTTGGTGCGGTTTATGGTCTGGCGGAGTCATTGGACCTTACTTTTTCGAAAATGAGGCTGGAGCAACAGTTACGGTGAATGGATTGCTCTATCGAGAAATAATTAATGATTTTTTATAGCCGAAATTGGATGGTATTGATCTGGACAACGTTTACTTTCAACAAGACGGCGCTAAGTGCCACACAAGCAACGAAACCATTGATCTTTTACGATTGAATATCAAAATAACACCTATTATTGGAAAACCCTGTTTACTATTCTGAGTATTCGCCTTGTCCTTTTATGGTAGCCTGATTTCATTGCACGTCCTTGTTTTATGTTTGTGTATGTACTTGTTGAATACAATTTTATTTGAAAAATATTTGGTAAAGTTAATGTCAATATAATAATGTAATTATGTCCTGTTTTCAGTCTTACTGGTATGCAACAAACATGAATAATTTTATGCATATACAATGCACATACTTACTTTATATTTGAAACATTTCTTTATTTACAATTTCAGGTGTTATTATTTGGATTTGATGTTAACCTTAGCATTAGCGTGAGATTTTTTTATTTTTTTTGTATACAGTTATGCTATTATCCATGTATTATGTTACACGTACATACATAAATTGTCAATTTCCTCTGTAAAAGCCCGATAGGGCGTTAATGAATAATAAATAAACATGTGTTTGAATGGCTAATCCGTGCGCGATATATAAACTTAAACGATTTGAAAATGATTTGATAATCAAAAGGAAAAAGTATATTTATGAACTAAAAAACTCCTTGCTTCATTCACTTTCATACGTCGTCTCATATATACCATTCTGTTATTCCGACTCAAGTATTTGGTTGTGCCACGTCTTCCTCGAGCATCTGCAACTTCATCTATCTTTCAAATTTGCGTCATATATTCTTCGTTAATTCGCTCTCGTTCCCAAACCATCTAAGTACCCTTTTATTAATCTTACTAATTACGCTTACATAATCAGCTTTCATTGGCGAATCACCAGATATCTCCCACTATCACACACGGTTGTACTAAACATACGCCACAATTAAAGGTATAAGGTCTAATGGGCCCAGTCCACGTCGGCGCCAACTTGCCAACGTGTGAACACTGTCTTCAACGTTTTTTTAAAACGGTAATGTCGTCTAGGCGATAAATGGAAAATGGCATATTGTAAATCGTTATAGGAAATTTATTCGACCACGTAAAAATTAACTAAATATACCCTAATGAATTAATTAAAAATACTTTGTTTTTACCACGATAATCTTTATTTAAAAAAAGATCAACATGTTTCGAGAACGGTGTTCTCTTCATCGGGACATTAATTGTTCAGGACACATGGACACAGGAAACCTGTTGATTTTTTTAAAATAAAGATTATCGTGGTAAAAACAAAGTTTTTTAAATTATTTCTTTAATAAAATGGTGCCACAAAATGAATTTGCATAATTTTAAGAAGTAAATATACCTTCATTATTGTAATTTTTTCTTCACCTTTTTCGGGAATAAAGAAAAAATAAACACTCTATTCTGCGTTGGAGATTTGACCTCTTTTTTATGTGAATACCGCACAAGAGTCCCAACTGCTCTTAACCGTCTGGAGTATGTTGTGTGGCTAAAGTTAGTAACAAAGCAAACAATGAGATCCTGTTTAAGTAATTCTTGAACAAGTCGTGGTGACGAATGCGGCCTTAAGAAGTATTGTTTTAGGAAGTAATGTAAGTTAACATTAGTACCTGACCATTCACATCTAGATTCAAATTGGTCTAAAGCCATTCCAAACGATTTTAAATGGTAGTATTTACCAGGGCTATACTGAAATAATCAAGAATCTTAACTACTCGTCCACGGAGGTCAGTAAACGTGATTAAAAATAGTTTACAGTTTTCATCTTAATGTTTTACCCTGAACCGATACACCACGTGGTTTAACATTTGGAATCGGGCTGTTAACAATAATACCCATTACTCAGATGGCGATAAGGTTTAAATTCCCGCTTTACACCAGCCGCCTGTTTTAATTTATGCAAGAAAAAAAACATCGCATATAAAGGGTGTTTCATTTTATTTTGTGAAGTTCAGTCAAAAATATTTAAATATTTTACGCTAATTTTCTAAAAAAACTGAATTGTCCACATTACATAATAAAACCAGAACCGAAAATGGGTTCGTAAGTAGGAGGTTTTGAACTTAGTAATGGTCTGATCGAACTTTCTAGGTCAAATCAAACCGTTAACTATGATCGCTCTTTTAGTGTAACAGGCCCGCTCATCTGAAATAGACTTCCCTCAGCTCTTACTAATCTCCAGAATTTGACTGAATTTAAACGGGCCTAAAAAACAAAATTATTTAAAAAATCTTGCAATTCATAAGTATTAACTTCTTTTCTATATTTTATAATAAGCCATATTCTAAAACTTTCGGTAATTGTTTGGTTTCGGTTGTCTCCTTATTGTACCTTTTAAATGTCTGCTCAAAAGATTCTCATTTCTGAGCACAAACTGCCTTCTGTTTTATATTATGTTTTAGTTTTAATATTCTTGTTTTGTCCTGTCCTGCTGTTATTGTAATTCTATGTTTTTTCAGCACTTTATATAAACAGTATATTTAGTGTTATATTATTAGATCTGTATTGGGGGTAGGTAAGGCACACTGTAGGAATAATTTTAAGAACATGACCACTAATACTAAATTACCGTTTTTAAGTTTGTTATAGTCTAGCGCACTTGAAGTGAAATGACACTTAACTGCGCTATATAAATGCCATGATATTATTATTATTATTTTTATATACCTGTACTTTATTTTTTTCTACGCTTATAAAAATACTTCGATTATTTCAAAGGACAAGATGTGTTTTACTCACTTATAAAATATTTGTAAGCATTCAAAAACACATAATTTTGCATTACTTTGTAGTGTTTCGCCTTAGCCGCCAAAACTCAAGGTATCTTTGGCGCCATTTATACTTCCAAATTTCTTAATACGTCTATAAAAACGTCTTAAAACGACCCTGTTCAAAAATATGTCTTCTACGTGATTTTAACGTGGTTTACAAAACAATGAATGCCTAAATTAGAGGAATGTTTTCATTCGTTGAGCAAGGTTACAATACAACAACTATAATACATGGAGCGTATCCAATCTCTATTAGATGTTATTTTTATTCCATGTAACATTCTACAAAACTACTTTGAAATGTTTGATATAATTTAGTTTTTTTTTGTTACTCATCGCCTTAAGGCTGCGTTTATATCAGGACGAATTCGTCGTAAATATGATCTTTTGTTTCAAGTTGTGCTGCGATGCATTAATCACGTGGGGGTTTTGAAGATATTAATTAATAAGGAAATAAATTGTAGACAACCTCTCTGTTATTTTTTTATTTATTTTTTTATTTTATATTATAGAAACAAACTGTACATGAAATATGATTAAGATTTTCACGGCCTAAAGTATTTTTGTTATTTGTTTTAGGGGTGTTATGACGTGTTGCGCTAACTCCTTCTTTAGCCAACGTTTCGGACAGCATTGCAGTTTCCATCATCAGGGCAGATGTGTTATTAAAAATTATTCAAAATAACACATCTGCCCTGATGATGGACACTGCAATGCTGTCCGAAACGTTGGCTAAAGAAGGAGTTAGCGCAACACGGCATAACACCCCAAAAACATATAACAAAAATATGAAGAGCTCGGTTAATTGGCGAATTAGATGCTGATTCGACTACTCAATTGACAATAACAATCTTAAAGAGTATATCAATTAAACGACCTTGGCGTTATTTTTAACTCCAAATTACGCTTTTTGAATCATATTAATTTGATTACAACTGCTTGGATTTATTCTCAGAATCGCCAGACTTAATAATAACCTAAAAACCATAAAATTATTATTCACAACATTGGTTAGAAATTATAATTCATGCATTTGGTATCCTCGTGAATTTTAACTCTCAATGTCCACAAATCTAAAAAAAATTAAATAAATTAAAAATTAATAATTTTTTACAGCTTAATTTTAAAATGTGTATTCTTATAAATGACATCAATTATGTTAATTTACAAAGTAAGCTCAATTTATTGTCTGAAAGGCGACAAATATTTGATCTCTAACCGTATAGAATTGTAAATTCAAGAATTGACTGCCCTGATGCTATAAAATTACTTTCACTACATGTACCTCCGAAACATACTAGATAGAATATATTATTTCAGAGAGATTTCATAGACTTATAATGAGCTTATAGATGTCGCTGATATATTCGATTTAAATCTTGACGCATTCAAAGCCAAATTCAATTAGTTCAGTACTTTTTAGTTAATGTGAGTGATTACTCGTTAGTTCAGACTGAAAAATAAAAAGTGCAATTTTATATTACTCGTTACTCTCAAGATATATCTAATTTGTAAATCGTATAATATATATTATTGTTTTATTATTGGATAAAAAAAATTAACAAATGTACTGTTTAAATGAATAAATTTCTGGGTTTAATTCATTTATTTGTATAACCTTCAACACTAAAGAAAATTAAATATTCATTTAGACTTTTAGAAAAAGTCAATAGGTATCCCATATAAATGAAAATCTGGTATGTTAATCTGAGACTCTATCTAGGTTACAAACCAATTCATTAGATGTTTGTCACAATTTTAAAAAATAGCTGCTAAAAATATAGGAAAAAATAGTTACAAGATAATATTGCCAAACCTAAATTTCAAATATGTGATCGACAAAAATGACATAATAATTAGGTCAAAATGGTCGAGTGGTTAGATACGTTGTCCTGGTAAGATATAAATCCTGGGTATAGAAATTCCCAGTTGAGACCGTTATTTTTTATGTGTCTTATTCTGTTTCATGTTTCGTTTAGATTCATTATTATTAATAATAAATAAAGTACTTCACCTTAGATCGGCCTTGCTATTTGTCGATCATGTTTATTCGTAATTTGTTCGTACGTGGTTTTACCAAACCACCAACTCTGAAAAACACACTTGACTCTTTGTAGAGACGGACAAACAATCCATATGATCATTTTATTTATACATAGTTCTTTTTAATAACCCACAAAAAAAACTATTCTTTCACAGTGATAAAATTAGCTGTATTGTATTCAGACTGCAAGATCAATAAATTTACAATTTCATTTAATTTATTCCGTCAATATTTTATTACTTATGCAATTAGGAAAATCCAAGCTCTCCGAAATTTGTCAAAGTGATTTATTTTTCATATTAAATCCACGCAGGAGGACGTGAGGAAAATATTTTCACTCAGGGCCTATTTCATCTCTGAAGATGCTGTGTGGAGGGTTTTTTTTTAGGAGAGGAAGGAGTGAACACGGGTCTTGAACAGACCCATGTTGTAGGAGAGAGAAAACACAGTAGCAGGCAAATCTTTCAACAGCCGAGTGTTTAAGTCAAAAACGAGTCGTAGAAGCGACCCGCTCTCATGTGACAAGTGTCAAACCGTGTACATATGTTTGTCGCGTGTTTCCTGAGTATGCACCGGTGGTGCCGAGGGGATCAATGATGGAACTTCCTCTAATATAGGGGAATATGTCAAATGTCAAACGTTTCTGCACAGTCAAGGTTTTTTTTTCAATTATTTTACTCCAGACTGGGGAGGCAGTTGTTTAAAGCACTGTACAGTATGCCCAGCTTCTGTGAGGCTAACTTGACTCTGGCTTATGATGGAGCCCTCGTGCCTGAGCTGGTCACTGAACTCTTGAACTGTTGCATTACATAAAAAATACAAAACATCCTTTCTTACATAATTCCGATGGCGTCAGGATTATGAGTTAGTTTTTTTTACAAAACAATTAATTATAAGCTTTATTATTGTCAGGCGTGTCAAGATTTATATCTGTTTTTAAGTGTGTTTTAGGAAGGCAATTCAATGACCTTATAATTTCATTATGAGCTTTTGTCCGTTTCACATGAGTGTGGAATAATATTAGATAATTAAATACCAGGGGCGGTGGGTGAGACCCTGATGCAAATATGTTTTTAAATGTCCCAAGGGGAAATGGATGTAAAATTTCACACGCAATACTTTTATGATTGTGAGGAACATTCAAGACTGGCCCAGTGCTAGCGCAATTACAGCAGTCTGCTCCAGGTTGACTTTCCAAGACTTGCCAAGGAGCTAAAGCGCCGATAATACCTAATACAGCACCCTTGAGGTTTTACTAGCGCCAGACGCAGTTTGGCTTCGGGCCGGCTTAAGGAACATTAAATTCATTGCAATTTAAGTCTTTGACAAACCACGCTATATACCCATTGAGATTTTATGGCGAGCGATATGCTAAACTAAGTCAAGCCATGATTCGTATAAAGCGTAATCTGTCAGCCCCATAATAGGCCAGTGCAATTAGCGCCAAAAAGGGGGTCGCGATCGAAGTAATTCCGGTAGTCCCAATTTTTTTATATGTTATATAAACTGATCCCCTGATGTAAAATCTGAGTTTCCGACCTTGGCGCACCTGTGCTCGCTCCGCCATTTTGAAAAAACTGGCCGAAATCGGGCCAAAATCTAGTTTTTCCCAAATACCTCATTTCCAATGCAAATTTCGGCTAAAGTATCTTTACAAGTATAATAGAACATAAAATAACCTACAACTTTTGTTACAACAAATTTCTTCTGTCTCTAATAGGTACCGAGGTAGAAAGTCGTAAAGGTGCGTATATTTTTGAAAAAAACAAGTTTTTTGCGCGACTAGGTTTGGTTTTTTATAAATACCTCGTTTCCAGTGGAATTTCATGAAAATTTTATTGATACCAATTATGTAGAACATAAAATTTCAAAAAAAGCTGTGCAGTTTTTATGTTTATTTAGTTTTTTTTTTATCGATATAAAAAATAAAATAATAAACAATGAATAATTAATAAAGATAATAAACAAATCTAGGTAGGTAGGCACAGAAAATCTATCACGGTTTATTATCACGTTATTAGATTTTTGTATGCATTTTTAAATAAATACATCTATAAATTTACTAGAGGGCACTTCGGTATGGGGGGGCTACCCCCCACCCTTCTACTCCTCCCCTCCGGTTCCCTTCAGTTGAATGGAACAATGAAATTCAGGGATTCAATCAGGAACGTCAGAGCAACATGTAGAGATGAGGCCTACAAGAATTAAGAGGGATGATCGAGACGTTCAAACTCTCAATGATTGGTTTGCTTGCCATGAACCATTTCCTAAAACAAACGTGATTATGTCTATTAGCAGTGGCACAATCGGGGACAGCAAAGTCACTTGTCACATGGCTGAAAAGATGGGGAAATTAGCTATGTCTAAAGTTATCAACCAGAACTTTGGAAACCTACACTTAAAACGTAATGATGCGATAGTTTCTATTGCGGCGGTGACCAGCAGTGTCAAAAATCAGGGTGTGACTATGGCAATAGATCCATTAATGCTATTCCATCGTATGTGTATTGCCAAAAAGTCTGAAAGTGAACTAAATGAATATTTTCAATATGAACTCTCTCCTGTACCATTGTCTCTTTTCTCAGAGGAAGGCATGCGCAAAGGAACGAAGTCTATATTTTATTCATCATTCAACCCTCTACCAAATAATTCAGAACTGGGAAGCAGTAAAATACACGTAATTGATGGAGGATATTTACTGCACAAAGTTGTATGGGGTCGTGCTCAACCTTTTTCAGTAATTTTCCAGCAATATGTCAGGTATGTACAAAATCATTATGGATCCAATGCAGAAGTGGTATTAGATGGATACCCAGATTCTATGGAAAAAAAAAGCACTAAAGGGGTGGAAAGAACACGGCGTGCCAGAGTTACAACTTCTGCTGAAGTTTTATTTTTTGAAAGCATGCACCCACAAGTGCCACAGGAAAAGTTTCTGGGAAATGAGAAGAACAAGTCTCGTTTTATTTCCCTACTCAGAACCTCATTTGCACGATCCCACATAACGACAGTACAAGCTGAAGAGGATGCTGACGTTCTCATAGTGAACACAGCAAATTCGTTGTCATCTCTACATGATGTAGTCATAATCGTTGGTCAGGATATTGATCTGCTAGTACTCCTCACAGCTCTCTCACCTCCCAACGTATATTACCAAAAAGTTGGAAAAGGTAAATCACCTAACGCGTTGTACTCGAAGAAATGTTTTAAACACATTGAAATAGTTGAAAACATTTTATTCCTTCATGCCATAAGTGGTTGCGATACAACTGGAGCTCCGTTCAGTTAAGGCAAACACAAATTTTGTAATATTCTTCTCAAGAACCACTCAGTGAATGAACTTGTTCGTGTATTTCAAGACCCAAAAGCAAAGACAGAAACAATCACTTTGGCTACCTAACAACTATTTGCACTTTTGTATGGCGGCAACGAGAAATCAAATTTGGAAAATTTAAGGTACATCATTTTTGTCAAAGGAGTAAAAAAGAACAAATTCAATTTTTCCAGGCTACCACCCACCAAAGATGCAGTCCAGCAACACGCTTCAAGAACATACTTGCAAGTGCAGACTTGGCTTGGTCACGATAAGGATCCGACTGAATGGGGGTGGAAAAAGGATGCTGTCGCGTTACTTACTCCAGTAACAATGTTGAAGGAAGCTGCACCTCAGGCCTTGCTGAACTTCATATCATGTCAATGCAAAAAAGGTTGCGCTGGAAAGTTCACCTGCAGAAAGTCAGGTTTGAAATGTTCCCTACTCTGCATTCATTGCAATGGCAACTCCTGCGAGTATGCTGTAGAAGCCTTCGTTGATGACGATGACGAGGAATATGATGACCCAGTAGCCACAAATTTGGGTGATAAGACAGATGAAGAAGCTATTCAGGGCAAGAAGTAAGAAACTATAGTCAAGGGCTCGTACTTCTGTCTAAACTGATCTACCATTAATTTTATTTTTTGTTATACTGACAACTTAACTAATAAAGAAAAGAATGTCAATAAATGTTAATTTTACGAAAATACCTTTTTTTTATCTTTTTTATGTACCTTATCATCTTAATTGTATTAATAATCTTAAATGTATGTTGTGATTACGTTGATAGGCATGTCAGACCAAGCTGCGAGCACAAATGTAGTGGCTTGGCCTATTTTAGTGGTCTTCCCATTGGGAATGTATGGCGACCGATATGCTGAAATAGTCTATATACTATATTTATAGCTAGGTCTGACACAGGCATGACGATTGTTGTCAACGTATTTGTTCTTAGAATAATAATTGTTAAAATAAAATCAAGGAATGTCAAGTTTAAAACACCTAACCTCTGTTTCAATTTTTGGCCTGGTTTTGGTGGATTATAGTTTGGATACGTAATAGAGATAAAAAATATAAATTATATACCTATTTCTTTAATGAAATTTTATTTTCTACAAAATTATTATCAATAAATTTTTCACAAAATTGTACTGGAAACGAGGTATTTATAAAAAACCAAACCTAGTCGCGCAAAAAACCTGTTTTTTCAAAAATATACGCACCTTTGCGACTTTCTACCTCGGTAACCATTAGAGATAGAAGAAATTAATTTTTACAAAAGTTGTAGGTTATTTTATGTTCTATTATATTTGTTAAAATACTTTAGCCGAAATTTGCATTGGAAATGAGATATTTGGGAAAAACTAGATTTTGGCCCGATTTCGGCCAGTTTTTTCAAAATGGCGGCGCGAGCACAGGTGCGCCAAGGTCGGAAACTCAGATTTTACATCAGGGGATCAGTTTATATAACATATAAAAAAATGGGACTACCGGAATTACTTCGATCGTGAATCGCTAATTGCACTGGTCTATAAGGCTACTAAGATGCATTTCAACGATTAAAATGTTTGGTTTAGAAGCAATTACATACAAATATTATGTAGAAACAATGTTATAAGAATTTAATTAACTATCGAGCCGTTTTCACGCAGGGGTAGGCAGAGAGGACGGACCACCGAAAAATCGGTCTTGGCACACACTCCTTGCTTCATACATATTCATACATCGTCTCATACATACTCTTCAATTAGTCTGACTCTTGATACGGCCCGCTCAAGTATCTGATTCACTGGGTGGTTTAAATATTGTTTGAACTGGGTGGTTTAAATATTGATTGAAAATGCAGGCCTCACTGGGTGGTTTAAATATTGTTTGAAAATGTAGGCCTCACTGTGTGGTTTGAATATTGTTTGATAATGTAGGCCTCACTGGGTGGTTTAAATATTGTTTGATAATGTAGGCCTCACTGGGTGGTTTAAATATTGTTTGAAAATGTAGGCCTCACTGGGTGGTTTAAATATTGTTTGATAATGTAGGCCTCACTGGGTGGTTTTAATATTGTTTGATAATGTAGGCCTCACTGGGTGGTTTAAATATTGTTTGGTAATGTAGGCCTCACTGGGTGGTTTTAATATTGTTTGGTAATGTAGGCCTCACTAGGTGGTTTAAATATTGTTTGAAATGAAGGCCTCACTGGGTGGTTTAAATATTGTTTTAAAATGTAGGCCTCACTGGGTGGTTTGAATATTGTTTGATAATGTAGGCCTCACTGGGTGGTTTAAATATTGTTTGATAATGTAGGCCTCACTGGGTGGTTTAAATATTGTTTGAAAATGTAGGCCTCACTGGGTGGTTTAAATATTGTTTGATAATGTAGGCCTCACTGGGTGGTTTTAATATTGTTTGATAATGTAGGCCTCACTGGGTGGTTTAAATATTGTTTGATAATGTAGGCCTCACTGGGTGGTTTAAATATTGTTTGAAAATGTAGGCCTCACTGGGTGGTTTAAATATTGTTTGATAATGTAGGCCTCACTGGGTGGTTTATATATTGTTTGATAATGTAGGTCTAACTGGGTGGTTTAAATATTGTTTGATAATGTAGGTCTTACTGGGTGGTTTAAATATTGTTTGATAATGTAGGCCTCACTGGGTGGTTCAAATATTGTTTGGTATGTGGGCCTCATTGGGTGGTTTAAATATTTTTTGATAATGTCGGCCTCATTTGGTGGTTTACCAGTGCTCCTACTATTCACATATGGGTCATATACTCTGATTACACTCCTTTCTTCGTTCATTCACTCTACATGCCCAAAAAATCTAAGCGTCCCTTTTTAATCTGACACATTATACTTGCATCACCATATTTCTCAAGCGACCATCCATGGTTTTGATATGTAATTTTTTACTATATTAATACATTAGGCATGATAAGATAATTTTTAAACTATGACAATTAACTCACAAAAAAATTTAAAATTGCCACTAAAATTAAGCAAAATTAAATTTTGTAGTGACCTTTATATCATAATTTAACTGTGTAATGGCCTGTAAATCATAATTTAATTATGTAATGGCCTTTATATCATAATTTTATTATATAATGGCCTATATATCAAAATTTAATTATTTTATGGCCTATATATCAAAATGTAACTATTTAATGACCTATATATTTCATAATTTAATAGCATATACGATAATTTTATTATGTAATGGCCTACTTATCAAAATTTAATTATGTAATGGTTTATATATCAAAATGTAATTATGTAATTACCTATATATTTCACCTCTTCCTCGCACTCCATAAATGCTGGCGTCCCACAGGGATCGGTTCTGTCTCCGACTTTGTTTTTGTTGCACATCAATGACCTTTTGACATGTGCACCGATTCATTGTTACGCGGATGACAGTACAGTTCATGATAGCTTTTTGTTTGACAAGCCCCCAAAGGGCACACAAACTCCAACGGCTCGGAGGGCTTTGAAGCAGAGAATGGACGGTTATCTCGAGAGTATTTCCTCCTGGGGTAAAAATAATCTCGTCGAATTTAATGTTTCAAAGACCCAATCCTGTCTGATTACGTCTAAAAGGGATCCAAATGATAATCTAGTCTCCTTCAACGGAAGCAATCTTCCGAACAGGCCTTCCATTGATATGCTTGGTGTAACTATAAGTGACCAGCTCAGGTACGGGGGCTCCATCGAAGCTAGAGTAAAGTTGGCCTCTCAGAAGCTGGGCGTACTGTACAGGGCCCGCAGATACTTTAATAGTACACAACTGCTCACCCTGTACAAATCGCAAGTGCGCCCTACTGTCGAATTTGGCAGCCATCTCTGGTCTGGAGCCCCAAAATACCTGAAAAAAACCCTTGACTCTGTGCAGAAACGGGCGGTCCGTTTGATAGATTCCCCAATCTTAACAAACGGACTGCAATCTTTAGAGCACAGGCGTCAGGTAGGTATGCTGTCCTTGTTCTATCGGTATTACAATGGAAGATGCTCTGAGGAACTAGCGTCATTGATCCCTTCGGCAGCGGTGCGTAGTCGGGATACACGCCAAACGCGCGCCCAACATTTGTACACAGTTGACACTTGTCACATGAGAACGGGTCGCTTCTATGATTCGTTCTTAAGTTCAACAGCTCGGCTGTGGAACAAACTGCCGGCCTCTGTGTTTCCTCCCTCCTACAACATGGGACTCTTCAAGACCCATGTTCACTCCTTCCTCTCCACAAAAAGACCCTCCACACAGCATCCCCAAAGATGACATAGGCCCTGAGGGAAATTATTTTCTTCAGGGCCTCCTGTGTGGAGTAAATATAAAAAAAAAAAAAAAAAAAAAAAAAAATTTAATTATGTAATGGCCTATATATAATAATTTAATTATGTAATGGCCTATATATAGTAATAAAATTAAGTAATAGCCTATATATCATAATTTAACAATAAGCAATTTAGTATTTTTTAAAATAATAAACAATATTATTCAGTTTGGTACGATATTTTGAAAATTAAATCTTTTTTAAAGTTTTGTACGAAAAAGGCTTCGCAGCCGTTCTCCTTATGTGCAAATATCGATAATATAAAAAACAGTTATGCCCTAAAAGGGCTGATCCTTGAAAGGTCCGAATACATTCTTGATTTAATACATTTTATTGTGCCCAGTTCAAGGTGCGTTGTGCGCTAATTTGTTTAAATCTATAGATTACACGGACAGACGCCTCTGCTAAGTAAAAATATTTTTTCAGTCGCTTCTCTGAATTTTACATCATTAATAAATGATGTTCCCACTTATACACAATCGTACATAACGACTAGTTGGAAAAAAACGTTAAAGACTACCTTTTTTCATGGTTTGAATGGGTTCCGCTAAAAATAAAGGTTGGTCACTGTTATTATTTGTGGTCATGGAATTTTTGCACAATTTACAAATACAATAATAATAGCTAAGCCTCCCGGGAATTTTTTGCTTAAATAATCATTCTTTATTAACGGACTTTTTAAAACTAATGTTGGGAACTGGCAGAAGAACGATTAAAATATTACACGTAGTAAAACTGTGTATGATCGAGTATGCACTGTTGAGCAAGATGGTTTGGGCATATAGAGCGAATGGGCGAAGAAAAGAGTGTAAGGCGAATATGTGGTGCAAATTTGAATAAACTTTTTATACCGTTTATACAATAAAAAAATATATTTATTTTTTTAACTTTCAACTGTCAGTGAAAAAATGCCGAAATTCGTAAACAAGCACTTTGACAATTATTTTAAACTAGCAGAAAAAAACCCGCTTTTTTCTGTTAGGCCCTGCGGGTGGCACTTGGTTAGGCTTCGCCCAGTTTAAGTGATACTAACAACAGTTAACCTATAATAACCCAACATAACCTAACGTAACCTATCATTTTATTATATCTATAAGTACATGTACATTTTATTATATGTATAAGTACATGTACATTTTATTATGCATATAAGTACATGTCAGATTAGAGATTTGTTGTCAATATGGTGCAAAATTATTATTTACGTAAATAATATTAATAATCAATATTTTAAAAAATCTTAAATGCAAAGAGTTGTTTTATTGTCATTAAGTTGAATCAAATGTTTGTTTTATTTTTAAATGCGTATTAAGACGGTAGTTGTACGTAAAGAATAACCTTTGATTGAATAAATGAAATTATACGTATTTTTATGGATTATTTCGAATGAAACACTATTATTCACTATTATGCCGCCAGAGGTGCGCTCTGTCGGCCAATAGGGAAACTACTCCAGCGGCAGTAAGATTTCAATTTGACCAATCAGAGGGCCGAAACCGCCCAGACTTTAGCGTAATAATACTATCAGATTTTATCCATGTAATAATGTATGAATATTTGATACAAACCGTGAAGAATAATTCTTTATATTTCCAATGACGAACATACACATTATAGAAAAAATGTAAAAAAATATTTTTATAATGTATTGATACTCCGGTCGGATCTGTCCTTTGTAGGCTATAATGGAATATGATATTTGTGGCTAGTAATGTCCTTCTGAGGTCTGAAGGGTTTAGAATCATTGGTACTCAATGTTCCAGCGTTTGTTCTCTATTCTTACTGGGATTTTCATTTTTTGCTATCTGTAAAACGTGTGATGTGACTGTGCGCAATTGATTTTTTTATACTTGCTTTCTCCACAGTTATCCATAATAGTAAGGAACCAGAGAAGTCCTTTAAAAGTAAGTTAATACAGGGTAAGATTTTTTATTTAATTGTCAAAAAAAAAAACCTAATTTATGTATATTATACGCCCATCGGGGCTTTTACAAGCAAGTGCTATACAAAATAATTTAGTGGAACAGTAATCACGAAGTAAAATTTGCTATTAAAATTACATACAATCTATGCAGATGAATAGTATTATGCTAACCTGAATCATTATCATCATTTAGGTTTGTTATTATGGCCTTCTTGTAACTATATTCTGTGCAGTTGAACACACCTACTATTTCTGCGAAAGTATTGCCAACTGCATGCAATCTAAATACAAGTGATTATCTAAATGGCTCATTTTTAGTTCTTGTTCTTCAGTTGGACTTAAAAGAATTTTCTATCGAGTAGTTCTAGTTGTTATGTTGAATGTGATGCTCAGTAAATCAGGGCCGTCTATAATTTCATCAACAATTTTACAAATAAATGTCAAGTCTGAAACAAGTTATTTTTTATATCAAACCGCACAAGAGTCCCAACTGCTCCCAACCATTTGGAGTCAGTGAGACTATGGTATCCCCACTTGGTGTATCTAATGAGGCTGAATGTAGTGGTGAGGGGAAGGAAATTGGCAAGAGGAAGAGGAAGTGTTCCTGGTTATTCAGATCTAGTCACAAAACACGGCTAAAGCTATTTCAGAAACGTTTCAAATCTGAATGATGGTCTTAAACCAGGGCGATACTTAGTGTACCTTCTACTCTGGAACGGTGCCGTTAATATACTATATATTATTTTAAATTAATAAATTGTGAATCATCACAATTTAATTATATAAAATTCACTTGTGCACGCCTGGATTTGAACTCGCGACCTCCAACTTGATAGTCGAGAGCCTTAACCTCGTCCACGGAGGCCTTCAAATCTGTTCCGAGAGTTTTAATAATTTTCATCTGTTCATCGAGTGGTTGTAATTTACATTTTATAGTAGACCGAAGCTAATGTATCTTGACATACACGAAGAACAAAGCCAAGAATGTAACTCTCTTAGTAAGAAAGACATTTCTTTAAATAAATTTACTTTGTGGTTGTGGTTTGGTTTAATATATCACTAAATAGCGCTGTAATACTAATAACAATCATTTTTATTCCAGGATGTGGGGAGGTTAGTGCAATCCATATGATATACATATTTTTTTGTACATATATTATGTGATAAATGCAAAAATAGATAAAGAAAATAAATTAATAATTCAGGACAACTATGTAGTGCGTGGTCTTGCGTGAGTTTGGAGCGGCGTTTGGTGCTGGTAGGCTGGGTTAGGCCGTTGGTTAAGCTGCGGTCACCAACGTACTGGCGGAAGCCATTAGTCGCATCCTGGCTCCAGTGACCCGGTGTCTCATCAGGCCGGCAAATCTATTTAGTCATAATTCCGTGAACATTGTCGATGCGCTGCTGTATCTTCAGTATCCAAATATGATTCTACAGGCGTCATTATATTGGATTCATAGTCGTATCATCGAGCAAGTTCGGTAGTGACACCATGTCTCACACGTATACAGGCCAGTACAGAATGCATTGAACAGTATTGCTGTCATGTTAGACACTATGCTTAGGCTTCTCCTTTGTATATACGCTATTTAAATGGAATACTAGTATTTATATTTCTGGTGAAATCATTACAAGAACCATAAAGGAATTCCATCTCTTTGATACTAAATAAAATTATATTTCTACGCCCCATAAATTTGAGTCGCTCTGGAAAACCCCAAATTTATTCCTTTTTTTTACAAACGTAAAAATGTCACAGTCGAATCGCACATTAGTTATCCTTGCAGAAACATTGGGAATTTATGCCGTTCTTATATTAAAAACAAGCTGTCAAAATCTTTATTTTTAATGAAAAATTTTAGACACCTTTTATTTTGATTTATCAACACCAATGTTTATGATAAAGACGGGTCCGTAAATATTGATAATCTTAAAATGATGGGTTGGTAACCTAGTGGACAATTGCGTCGACTTGCAACCAGGAATCGTGGGTTTAATTTCTCTGTTAGCCAGTTCCCCCATTATTGTACAAACAATTTTTTCTACTGTTATTATTTTTTTTCCGACTTTATGTCCGGGTTAAATCTTCCCCTTAGGAAAAACTAAACCCTTCCACACACTTTTCCACAAGTGTAGTCAATCCACATTATGCAAGTGCATTATATAAGCATAATAAATACAAAACAATACAAGAACAACACGTCAACTCACCAGAGATCAAATGGTAAAATAATTCACCGACTCCAGATATTTTCATATCAGAGGGTTCGGCTCGGTAGAACTCCTAACAGGAACTATAAATCCTACTGATCCCTCAATATAAATATTTTTTAAATCTTTCGTAATCCTACATATATTGAAAATGACTGATTTTTTCATTTTTACATAAAAATTATTTGACAGGTCTAATATGCTATGATTGATCTAATTTTATTGGAGGGGTAAGTAAATTTTATTTGATTAATTTGTGTTATTCAGAATTGAAATGTTGCTTGAAATGGCTTTGGATGTTTGTGACCAGATTTGAATAGTCAGGTATTTCCCCACCTTCTTCTTCCCCATCTCCTTCCCCTCCCCACTAGTTTCAGCCTCACAACATACCCCTAGTTGGGGATGCCATTGTCTCACTGACTCCAGACGATTGGGAGCAGTTGGTACTCTTGTGCGGTTTCACATAAAAAAAGGAATGTTTCAATTCTGAATGGAGATCTTTTACCAGGGCGATACTTATCTTATCTTTCACTCTTCTCTTCATATTAGATTAAACAAGGTCAAATGCAAACCGTTTATAAGCATGTGTAACTTTCAGTAAAATTAGGATGAAAATATTATTACATCAACATGAATCTACTGAACTGGGAACCAGTAAAAGTGTCACCTATTATACACATACATTGCATGTAAGAAAAAAAATACTTAGATTAACAAGTTATCAAATATTACATTTATATAATTATATAAACCTATGTATATAAATTTCGACTACCATAATACGGGCGTGTGTCTAGTGTGGTAGTCGAAAAGCATGTAAAAACTGTACACATTAATATTTCATGAATAAAGAAAAAAAAAAAAAAAAAAATTATAAAACTATGTTTATTTGGTTTTGTTCGGAAAATTTCTGATTAGTTTGGAAAATTTTAGAATTATTTGGAATTTCAATTAATTGGATTAAGGACGTAAAAAAATGGATGCATAATTTCAATAATGCAATACTTAATTTAATAATTCATATTGATGGCCTATTTCTCTCTGAATGGTATGGCGTACACGTGCCCAAAAATTTCAGTTGTAGTCGTCGCTGTGACTTGTTCAAGATACCACACAGCTGAACAGATGTTCTAGCGCAATATAGCATGACACGAGGATCTGTGCTGTTGCTGAAATTTCTGAATCAGTGGATGTATTAATTTGCTCTTTTTGCATAATTATCTTCTCAAATGTTAAAACTGTCAGAATGAGACGATTGTATAGTAAATGCATTAATAATTAACTCAAAAACATCTGGAGCCAGAGAGTATAGCATCCCTAATTGGGATATGTTGTGCGGATGAAGGTAGTGGGGAGGGGAAGAGGAAGTTTGGAAAGTACCTGGCTATTCAGATCTGGTTATCAAACACGGCCAAAGCCTTTTCAAACAACGTTTCAATTGTGATTGGTGGTCTTACACCAGGGCAATACTGAAAGTATCATTGCATTACATTTGCTCACGGATTTGAACTCTTCTTTTAAAAGGTAATATAAATCCTTTCAACTCGGATATTATTATATCCCGTGATTTTTCGCGGTTTTGCTGTAGAATAAAATAATAGATATTATTTTAAATCTGTGTCCCGGTGCGTTAAAAAACAACGACAAAAAGTAAGATTTGTTGAAATCGATAAGGAAGCTGCTTTATTGTCTGTAAATCTGTTTATCCATAGGCGCATCTTATTTATGACTGTCAACCAAGTTTATTACTGCAGAACCTTCATTAGTTGAATTGAAAATTATGACAATTTTATGAAAATAAACCTGGGTAAAGATTTCATGATTAAGAAACTATAAAAACTCTTGACAACAACTTGAGATAAATTAAATGGGAAGATACAGGAAGATAGGTATATGAGAAAACGCGCGTAGTTGCACTGACCTAGTCCAATGTACAAACTAATGACTTATTAGATAAAATTAATTTCTACATATGCTTATTTATGTAAGCGTAATGAGAAAGATTAAGAAAAAGACGCTTAGATGGCTTGGATTTGGATACAAGGGAACCGATAAACATCTTTTTATGTGACCCGAAAATGAATGGTAAATAACGACGATAGTGAGGAAGGGAAGGAGACGGGAAAGATAAAGGTGGGAGAGTATCTGGCTATTCAGATCTGAACACAAAACATGGTTAAAACCAACGATTCAATTCTAAACAGTGACCAGGGCAAAACTGTATTCATCTACCATAGCTCTGAATTATGACGCAAATATATTGTGAACTAACGCAAATTAATCAAACAAAATTTTGTTGCATACCGGTATCTTAATCCACGACTTCTGGATTCGTAGCTCAAGATCGAAACCTCTCAACAACAAACAATACCAACTAGTTTCGAGAACAATCCTTTTCTATCTTTCCGCTCAAAACAAAGAACTAAATTATTTTGTTTTCTTCTGTTCCATTTTTCATATAGTTTCAAACTATGTAGTGATGGTTGGGAAAGGTAGATAGGTAGGTACTGTGGAAAAATAGCATCATTGTAGGAAAATTTAACCGAATTTAACCTAACTATAAAATATAAAAGGATTTACAGAAGTAAACAGTCATCAAACTGTAGAGTTCATTGCGATACGCATCCATTCTAGCAAACCCGCCTAGATCCCGCGTAATCGATTTATTTCAATCCGAAGCTTCCTCCACGCATTCTAGTACTATTACCTCTGACAACTTCCACAGATGTCGCTGACGTAGAAATGTAAAAAAAAATCTCACTGGAAAACTGTGAACGCTCACCTTTTGCCCGCAGAAGTCATTTCGGCTCATTAAAAGCTAGTCTGACATTGCTAGCTGTCGGACACGTTGTTGATAAACACACTTTAAAATATAAATAAAAATATAACAAATCTTTTTACTGTTATATAAAGTTCGCGGTCGGGCGAATTCAAGCAATCTTCCTTCGGCTTGTGCGCGGACAATATGTGGAGCAAGATGGCGAAGTTAGCCGTGAAATTTGTAAGTTCTTTTTTCAAATTTTTCGCGGTCAAGTGATAACAGTGATTAATTATTGTCTGTCTTTTGTTGTTAATTTATCTGTGCAACTTGTGAAGTATGTTCGCGATTGCATAATGTAATTATTTGTATTACATATTCGTGAATCTTCTGTTGTTTTGGTTATTGAGTGTTTTGTGAACTTTTTTACTTATTCGCGGGTTTAAGTGTTTTTTTTTTAAATATAACACATGTTTCACTTCCAATTACACATTACAATTTTATGATTTAAGATTTTCACGGCCAAAAGTATTATAGTGATTTTTTACGGTATTATGCCGTGTTGAGATACCTCCTTCTTTAGCCAACGTTTCGGAAAGCATTGCAGTGTCCATCAACATGGCAGGTGTGTAATTGATAAGATGTAATTACACATCTGCCCTGATGATTGACACTGCAATGTTGTCCGAAACGTTGGCTAAAGAAGGGGGTAGCGCAACATGGCATAACACCCCAAAAACAAATCACTATAACACATTGCAATTACTTAATATACAGGGTGTCCTAGGGTAAAGTGCGCTAACTGCAGGAAGTGATTCTTCATGATGGTAGAAGTAAAAAAAGAAAAATAACTCATTTCGAATTTCAATTCTTTATTTTTCCACATAAACAATTTACCCTAAAAACTATATTAAAACATTGGAATTTTGAAAAAAGTTATTCACCCTTTTTTTACTTCTAAAATCATGTACAATCACCCCCGAAATTAGCGCACTTTACCCCTGGACACCCTGTATTTATGGAAGTGACATTTTCGTGAACCTTATGTCATTTTAAAACATGTTTTTTTTATAAAAAAAAATATTTGTAGGTCAATGGTGTTGTTTTAGATACATTTGTAAGCATCCAGTGGAAATCTAAAGAAATATTATTTCGCAATAGAGTGTTACGTTCTGTTGTGTGAAAAAAATATTAAGGACAGGTTGTTTCACTGAATTCGAACACTTCATCAAATTTCAAAAAAATAATTTTCAAGTTCTGTAAAGGTTCTAAAGAAGTTATGTTATTATGTCATAATAAGCCAGCCGTTTCACATAATGTTTGAAATAATAATAGAACTTGAATGGAACTTTCCCAGGACTTTTGATGAATTGTTCAAATATTGTGAAACAACCCTCCCTAAGTGTACGAATCGAAGATATATTATTATCAAATATGCAAATATTTTTTTCGGTCGTGCACCTTGGAAATAATATCTACGTTCTTTTCCAATAATCCATTTTCGTATTTAATTTCGATTTCTTCATTTTGTAAATTTGCTCACGATTAAATCAAGCTCCGTAACTCATGATGTGAATGGCGTGTATGCTAAATATAGTTTTGTTGACCTTGAAATTCCAGTTGGGGACATTTCAGTGCATCAAAGCTTCCTGTTCGATCGGTTTTGTTGCTTCATACACGATAATATGGAACAGAAAATGTAATGGAAGCAATCAAATATTGTATTTACTAGACAGTAACAAATCATGATTCATTTTTCCGGAAAAACTAAACCGGTAGTCAGCAGAGTGTAAAAATCAATAGTGCATATCACGTTTCTGTCCAGACATGCACTGGTTCAGGTTGCACATGACGCATAATAATATTATTTCCGTTCTTTGGGATTTTTAATCAAAAAATTTAAATGGCAATTAAGTAGTTAGTGCATTTATTTTGAAAAAAAAAGATTCAAATAAATGAACAAAAATCATTATTTTCGAATGAATTTCGAGCACCCGCCCGCAGTCCCCTCTTACCTCTATTAATATTCGGAGATTCTGCACGGAGAAAGTTGAGTATTGTTGATTTTTAACGACTGAAGACAATATTAGCGATTCCTAAACGAAAATCTGAAACAGAAAAAGATACGGTAACATCTAGGACTTGAACCTAGGAAACTTTCCTTGCCGGGGCACCGCTCTACCACTGAGCTAATGGGACCCTATCTCTCCATCTACGGCAAGGGTAAAATAAATAAAAAAAATTAGATATGTTTATCTTAAAGACGCTGTCTAGATTGTATTTAGTTCGTTGCTTTTATAGCTGCCAATAAAAATGAGCAGTGAGAAAAATGAAGACAATGTTGGTAGTTCTTATTCGAAGTATGATACAGTTAAATATGACCGAAGGGGATAGGGTCCCATTAGCTCAGTTGGTAGAGCGGTGCCCCGGCAAGGCAAGTGTCCTGGGTTCGAGTCCTAGATGTGACGGTATATTTTTCTGCTCTTTCTGTTTCAGATTTTCGTTTAGGAATCGCTTATATTGTCCTCAGTAATTAAATATTACAATTTGAGGTTTTACTCACTAAAAGTAATCCAAAAAAATAAATATTATTGATTTATTAAAATCCTGTTAATAACGTTATGGTAGGCCATTTACTTATAGAATATTAGTACATTCAGAATATATCGGAACATGTATGCCACTGTGCTTATCCTGATAAATATAATAACGAAATGCGACATTGCGTGGTCCGACATCTTCACAAAACATTAGTGTTTTACTGATAGCATGTTAGAAAATCTGTCAATTCATTATTTAAAGGCCTGAGGTCCCGTTTTAACAGGAATACGAATAATTTGAGTACATTTTTAATAAATTAGCAATACTCAATTCCGTTTCAATTTAGACGCGCGATAATTAGATGTTTTTGTCTCGTTCTTCAACTTCTTAATAAAATAAAATAATAATTTATTTTAATTATGTTTTATTTATCCAATATAGAACTACACAATCAAACGGACTCTTTGAAATATTTCCTTGAATTCCTTGTTTTTCAATATAATTTTCTAACCTGACCTAAGGGGACAATTCAGACAAGCGATAAACTTGGTAGGTACCTACCTACTTACCTAACAAAATTATTAAATTGAAAATTCTCTGTATTAAATACATATTTATTTTGTTTAAGCGTTTGATATTTTTTCAAGTTTACTAACGGTATACATTCAAATGGTAAATTTCTGATCGTCTCTAAAAATCCTCAGGCAAATAATTTATTTACATTTAGGTTTATTTATTTCCTTTCAGCTTCACAAATCTGACAATTTATATATATAAATTGTCAGATATAATAATATCTATTATATATATTATATAATAGATATAATATATATAATAGATATTGGTTCTCACCTAATTAGTTTTTTATAATATATATAATAATATCTATTATATACAGGGTGTCCGGAAACTCGTAGTACAAGCGGGAAACTGGTGAATCTACATCACATTTGGAGTCGATTTTGTAGTATATTTTTTTTTTATTTGAGCTTTCGTTATCGAGTAAATCGAGTTTGAAGTTGATTTTTTTTTTTTTTTTTTTTAATCAAATTCTTATAAATTATTACTGAAGATCAAAGTACCCAACTAATTAAAACTATTTGAAAGTAAAACAAATGAAGAAACTCGGATTTGAAGCATTATTTTGAAATCACCCTTCATTTAACCCGGTGTAATCATAAAATATTTCTGCTCTGCAGGGTTAAAACATCTGTTATTCAACCCTAAACACCAGAAAAAACTTTAACCCTAAAATAGCCGAAAAATATTTTTTTTTGTTTTTTTTTTTTTTTTGAAAATGCTCAAATCAAAAAACTTTATGTTTTTTTGGGTTCCCCATGTGGTGTAGATTCTCCAGTTTCCCGCATGTACTACGAGTTTCCGGACACCGTGTATATTATATAATAGATATTATATATATAGTAGATATTGGTTCTCACCTAATTAGTTTTTTATTTTGTTTATTTCAAAACTTGTCGAATTTTTGTGAAAAACAAAACTATAATTTTCGATAGACCTTGGAAATACTCTTCGCGTCTTCTTTAATGTCGGTAAATTTGCAATACATGCTTAAAGTATAATATGTAACTAAAAAATAAATAAATAAAAAGATTACCATTTTTAAATACATCTATTTGAAGCAAATCTTGGAAGCGAAAACTAACCCACTTCCCGATATCCGATCGATCAGATAAACTCGTTATGGATGACAATGCATTCTTTCAACTATTTTGTTGTATCTTACGCACACACACACTTTGCTGAAAATGGCTTTTTTGGTTTTTGGTGGCAATCACGAACCCCACGCGAACATCTTTAAAATCGGATAACATTACAGATTTAATATACGAAACAAATTTTAGTCGTACCCGATTGGTTTAGCGAGGTTGTGATTATTCAGTCCCTGAAAAGGAAGTTTTAAAAGACATTTTAATATACTCGTACATTCAATAAAGTAAAAAAACGTTGTTTTGGACTTTTGATTATTTTACATTGTTATTTCGTCATGATTTTGTGAAAAAACAAGATTTTTAAACTTGTTGTCTACAATGTGATATAGATTCGTAATGAATTATTTGCAAATTGAAATATAATAAATTCTTTTAGTGATGTTTTCAATCGAAGTTTGGCTCTCATCGGTGCTATATTCACCCTTCAGATTACAGCGCGGAACTGTCTTCGTACCAGTCACATAGTTTTCGAAGCCACGAAGTCGAGATTCTTTCTCTACTACGTCTTTCAACAGTAATGAATTCCCAGGGTTATCAGTAAAATTGTGTAATTGTATTTTGCGCTCCACATAATGCTACCGAAAATAACTAGAATTTTCTTCTTTTAAGACTCTGGTAAAAGGTATTGCTGTCAGGATTTTCTAAATGTCGGGCAAGATTATCGTGTACATTCTTGTCGACGTATTGTCATTGAGTTTTAATTATTTTTATTTATTTATTGTTCTTCAAAGTTAATTACAATATATAAACGTAAAGTTGTTACTAATTATAAATACTAGACAGATTATTATTATTGAGACACACGATCTAAAATAACACTAAATCTACATTCTAATAAATAACAATTATTGATTGATAGTGATGACTACTGAAAAGTATCTCATCTTAGAAACCATGTTTTTAGCATATATCTGAATGTATTTAGTAATTCTCAATTTTGATATTGAATATTTTAGGTACGTTATTCCATAGGGTTCGCAGTTCGTATTTATTTTTAAGTGTTGGAACAAGCATGCCTTCATTCTTTGTAGACCTAGTGTGGTGCTCATGTTCTACTTTCTCATAGTCAGATATAATATGCTGAATCAATATTTGATCCCATAGTAAGGCCTGCACAGGCAAGATATTTCGCTAAGCTACCGATAGTACGACAGTATTGCCGGGGAAAATCAATTTCCTTCTCACTATACGTGCATCTCTGTTCAATACTGAAGTTTTGTTGATGGTTGTGATTCTTTATGGTTTTAGTCTCTAGGAGCGGAGACTGATTTATAAATACTTGTGTGATATACTTGCTCATGCTCGATACATAGGCCTTGAAGTACTCATCCATTATGAACAGGGCGGCAACGTTCCTGAACAAATCACAATTGGTGAGGTACTGATGGTTGTCAACGATTATTATTTGTCCCGGGGGTTTCTTGCCCCAGTGCCAGAGCGGAAACTGATTCTCCACCTGTCCCCGTTTCTGAATGTCGTTGAGAGGATCGAAGGTCTTCAACATTAGATTCTCTATGTCGTACTCTTTGTTTACATCAATTAACATCTTAGTATTTGGTAGAGCTTCTTTCAACATGTTTTTCTGGGGATTATACGTGATCATCCTAGAAAACAAAACAAAACATTACATTATAGTAATACTTAATATTTTCCAATACGATCAGCGATTTTGCTTTCAAGTGGAGATCATTTTTTTTGTTTTATCTTAGGTGTACATTACGACAATCATCACTTGATACGTAAATATTAACTTCCAACACCTTCCCCGGCAAGATTATTGACTGCCAAGACCTTCGGCAATAGGCAACAAACGAATCGCAATCTTTAAAGTACAGGCAAAACAGACGCTTGTTCTGCCGGTATTGCAATGGAAGACGCTCCGATGAATTAGCATCATTGATCCCTTCGGCACCGGTGCATAGTTGGTAAACACGCAAAACGTGCTCCCAACATTGTCATATACTTGTGAGAACGGGTCGTCTCTACGACTCGTTCTTGAGTGTAACAGTTTGACATTGGAAAGTTTTTGGACTATACACGTCTCTTCAAGACTTTCCACACAGCATCTTCAATGATGAGATAGGCCCCGAGGAAAATTATTCAACGGAAGATGCTCTGTAGAACTAGTGTCATCGTCCGGAACATTTGTACGGTTGATATTTGTAACTGGGAACGGATTGTTGTTTCGACTCGTTCTCTAGTTCAACAGCTCGGCGTAGAATATATATAACAATAATAATATAACGTAGAATATAACGAGCGTCGCTTTTAACTTTAAAGTTATTATTTCAAATCAAAATTGTCAATTTATAAGAATCTTTTACGTAGCCTTTTGGCGTTTAGACGTCAATTCATGTAAAGGTGCGTCGGTGTTGCCCTCATATTTCGATTTTCATTATCAATATCGGACATGATATCAATAGTGAGACCATGCTCGGAAAATCAGTAATCATCGGTAGTTAAGCCTATCAATCCGATATTGTAAAGTTGTTGATTTCACTGTGCCAGGCCCCCAGAAGCCCCACATTGATAACCCTATAATTTCAGAGTATTTCGAGGACGTGTCTGTAAATCCAAATTTTAAAGGCTTTTTTATTCCTTAACACTTACTTTAATGTCCAAGTTCCCATGAAATGAAAAAAAATTAACAAAAAACAATAGCGAATATTTGTGATTCTTAAATTTAGCCTTAGGTTAAGGTTACGGAACAATCGATCAGGCTTTTACGTTAATATTTACATGGAATTTTATACAAGATTCTATTTAATTATCACATTTCATTGTCAAGAGCAAAACGCTTCACAAAATCACGTTAAACTGACATTAAATGGTGAAGCCTATTTTAATGTTAGGTATGATTTTTCGTTATTTGTCTTTGTGGGAACCACTAACTTAAGCTGTTGTTTTAAAAATTCGACAGTTTAATTTAATAATTTTATTCACAAAAAAGTGCGGCATCATTTCTAAAACATTGGTTGATAAAAATTATAATTATATTACGCGTTGAATGCAGTGGCGGCTCGTGACTTTTCGGTTACTAGAGTGCTAATATTAGTAAATCGATTTTTAGAAAAAAAAATCGTTTTCAGCTGCAACAACATCAATAGCGCCATTTTTGTAATATTAGCACTCTAGTAACCCGAAAGTCACGAGCCGCCACTGGTTGAATGTGGTGCATCGCCCTAACTTGTTTGCTTCAAAAACTTTACCGCACTGGTTTCCTGAAAGATGACGAATTAAACACCGCAAGTTTATTTTAGCAAATAACTCAGCCACATCAAATTAAGCAAGAAATCTGTAGGTTTTAATGATTTAGGAGATAATTAAGCAAAAAGTCAGCTCACGTCTCGTTAATCCCAAAATAAACTTCCTGCTGCTTTCATGTTATTTTAATTTAAGAGGATTAACCCCAAATAACAAAATTTTAATGTAATTTCCATAATTATCACTTCTATAAAGCAGCAATGGTTGTCCTTAAACAGTATTTAAACCGGTTAATAATGTTACATTAGTTTTGCAACATTTTATAGCGTCTGAAAAACGGCGCCTCATCCTATTAATATTTCGACCTAGACGCTCATAAAATAAATCAGAGATTCTCAAATTTTTACCATATCTGAATAGCCAGGTATTTCCCCACCTTTCTGTTTCCCAACTTCTTCACTCTCTCATTCTTTGGTCTCACAACATACCCCGATTGACACTGTTCCATTGGCTCCAGACGTGAGACAGTGAGGCTTATGCGGTAATCACAAAATTAAAACATAAGCATCGACAGTATTGCAAACCGCTGACTCCCCTTAGGGAGAATTGCACCTAAGTTGACTTCTAAAGAAGGCAAAATATATCAGTTTAATACACTTAATGTTGTCTCCCACTCTATCCACCCTGTATACTTATATTCTTGTATAATGCATTAAATAGGTTTATTACATTTGTTCTACTTCCATTTTTATACTTGTTACTTAGTTCGGCTTTTAAATTTGTTACTTAGTCCTGCTTTTTATATTTTAGTCTACATTCGCTAAAGACTTAGTTGCATTTATCTTTTGGAATAAATTTATTGATTAAACCCTCAAATTGTAATATTTAATTATTGAAGACAATATCAGCGATTTCTAAACGAAAATCTGAAACAGAAAAATCACCGCTCTACCACTGAGCTAATGGGAACCTATCCCCTTCGGTCACATTTAACTGTATCATACTTCGAATAAGAACTCCCAACATTGTCTTCACTTTTTCCCACACATTTTTTATAGGCAACTATCTTTAAGTATGATCGCAAGATTCAATCTGAACTAAATGCAATCTAGACAGCGTCTTTTATAGATAAACCTTTCTAATTTATTTTTTTAATGTGCGACATCTATTGACTTTTCTATGACTGACGCTGTCTAGATTGCATTTAGTTCGGGTTGAATCTTACGGTCATACATAAAGAAAGTTGCCGATAAAAAGATGTGCGGTGAAAAAATGAAGACAATGTTGGTAGTTCTTATTCGAAGTATGATACAGTTAAATATGACCGAAGGGGATAGGGTCCCATTAGCTCAGTTGGTAGAGCGGTGCCCCGGCAAGGCAAGGGTCCCGGGTTCGAGTCCTGGATGTGACCGTATCCTTTTCTGTTTCAGATTTTCGTTTATGAATCGCTAATATTGCCTTCAATAACTTAGTTGTATATTACCAAATCAACCACCTGTGAACACTTATAATTGGTCTGTTTCTTTTTCATCCTCCTTTGTATATTAAACTTGTAAAAAGACTGTTTCGTTCCTTAAAACAATTCAATAAATAGATACATTTCTAGGTAACGTTATGATTTCAAATGTCAGATAAAAAGAATCTGTCTTACCGTATATTTGATTTCAGATTTTCACGACAAAAAGTGTTTTAGTGATTTATTTTTGAGTATTATGTTTTACGTTTTCTGTGTTATGTTTCCTCCTTATTTGGCCAGCGTTTTGGATAGCGTTACAGTGTCCATCATATTTTGTAAAATATTTTAGTCATTCACCATTTCCAATACGTTTTTCTTGTTTTCATCGTCTTTTACTGCTTTATAACTCTCCCTGGACCTATCCACAGCCCCCGGGAAGGCTATACGGCCAATTTTGAGAATCACTGAAATTACCAAATTTAAAACTAGACGATCGCTACTCCATCTCAATATACTTATATGTGTATAGGAAGTTTATGATCAGGATAGGTTTGAATAATTCGATACGACAAGGTTATTCCCCTTACAAGGTCACAGCCAAATGTACACAAAGTCATTTAAAACAAGAAATGTAAATATAAAGTTTTGGATTGAAAAATTTTTGCTGTTGATTTTTTGTGATTTTATTATTTTGTGAAATATTCGACCACTATTCGGTATTCGGCTTTTTTTAAATATAGAATATAGTTACAAGAAGGCTATAATAGTATACATCTCATCTCAGTAATAATAACAATTAAATTTTAAATGCAACTTTTACTTTTGATTATTGTTCCACTGAAATATTATGTAAATGTTAACACGTGTTTGTAAAAGCCCATATAGGCGAATAGTATGTAAATAAAGAAATATTTGGTATTCGACCAAATACTGTCTTCAATTCGGTTGAATACTGTCTACTATACGGCTGAATAATAATGAAAATATAAAACGCATTACAATAAAAAAGTGAGAGAGTATTAAGTTATTTAATATTTAACATCAATCAGAGGCAAAATGTGTTGAATGAAAACAAGTTTTTCTACGTTTGCTGGAAACAGACAATTGCGTTTTTCTTCGTAGACTGTACCAGCTTCCGAAAATAGTATCTCACTACAGACACTACTGCAAACTACATTAGGCTTGGAATATTTTTTGCGTTTCCAGACCACCAGTTGTAATAGTTTGCCTTATCTATATATATATATAAAAATCTATCTCATTTCCATTTTTCCCTATCCGTTTGCATATTGACAGTTGCGACTTCATCAAAACAGTTCCAGAAACTATCATTCACATTGGTGTTTCTTTTCTTATTAGGCGAAAAGTCATTATTGGTTTATATATTTTCGATTTGAGAGGCGGGTTTGAGTACCGCTGCCCTGGGAACCATTTATTGGATAACCAACACCTCTGCTATAGGTCACCCGGATTTATCAGGGGAGGTGTGTTCAGAATGCGTCTGCCCACCATCCGTGGTGTGCCAGATCGGGAGAGGCTGATTTGGGAAGAACCTTTGACTTCTCCAACTGGTATCTCGGGATATATTATTCGTCCGTCACAATAATTCGGCTAAATCGCTGTGCGTTGCATTTCTAATAAAAATATCAATACGTTCTCGAACTACATCTAAAGCTTCAGCTATCCGTTGCATAATACATTGTAAAACGTTTAGTTACAATTTATTAACGTTGGCTTTCCTTGCAATCACTTAGCATGCACTTACCGTCAAACGCTATTTACCCAAAAAGACGTAATTTTTAAGTGCATGTTCATAAGATAAACATTTAAACATCGTGATTATCTTCACCTAATTGCAATTAACATCTGAAGGCTTCCACACATTACAAACGACATTATGCAATATGTAATAATTGACAATATGTTATTAAAGTTAACTATCTAACCTTTATGCGGTTTCCTGTAAGAGGTAGGCAGAAAAAATGGATCTTCCCACACCTCTGTCTTGGCACACACTAATTGCTTCATTCACATACGTATACGTCACATACCTCTACCCCATACATACAGGACCCCACCGAGAGACAGTCTGGATTCTCATTGCCTCGCGAAACCTGGTTCGCCAATAACAGGTTAAGGTGCTCCCATAGCCGTTGTGCCCACATGATGCACAGATGGGGCCTTAAAGAGTCGGCGATGTGTGAATATGGTGTGGTGCAGACCACCAAACATGTGGTCAACGAATGCCCGCTACATTCATTCCCCGGCGGGATCTATGAGGTCCACATGGCGATGGTAGATGTCCCCCTCTGACCACCCCACCATACGAAAGAAGAAGACATTCCTACCTACACGTAGAAAATTTGCCAGTATAAAATATTGCCAATTTGTCAATAATCTCTTCGAATTATTCGTAATCCTGAAAAAACGGGACTGCAGGCGATTAAAGAATGATTTAAATGGTTTCCTAATAAACTGTCTTTAAAATGAGAACGTTTTATGACGCTGTCGGAATACGTGTTCTTATTATCCTAATATTTCAGAACTCCTTCATTGTATATAAACATGGAAAATGCAGTGCACGAACACATGGTCAGATATATTAGGTATTTAGCCAAAGTTTATTAAGAAATGGCCTGCAATCCCGTTTTAACTGGGTTGACAATAATTTGAAGAGATTTTTAATAAATTAGCAATATAAATTTTTCTCCGTGTATACCGTCTCATAAACACTCTTCTGTTATTCTGAATCTAATTTGCGCATTTTTCTGAAATCTGGCTTACAGTAGTAAATATACTAAATAAATGTCAGGTGAAGCGAAGTTCTTCTACCGTTAACTTCCAATTCATATATTAATTCTCTTTAAACTCCTTTCAATGTTCATTCTCCCTTTATTTTTATCTTTATTTAGGCTAAATAATAGGGAGTTTACATCTCCCGAAAATAATGACAACATTAGTTTTACCCACATTCTTTTGAGGCTGGTATCACTGTGAACCTGCGCGCGATACCTCGCGCGGCAAATAATTCATTCTATCTCCAGTGGACTAGCCGCGCGCCGGTTTAGCCCTAAATCTTCTCTAACGTACGCGATCTGTTTTGTTCATAAAATTATTGTAACGTGAGTTTTGTTAAAATAAAAACTAAATAGAAGATATCCGAATTCTCATTATTACACACCGAGAGTAATCACGCAACCTTGGATTCTGCGGATTAGAGAACCACAGAATCATTCAGCCAACGACCCATTTAAATTGGCGATAATCACTATCCTCCAAATTATGTAAGCTTCTCTTTCTTAATGTTAACCATTGCTCTTACATCAGCCTTGCATATTTTAAGCTCAAGTAATACAAAAGCTAGTTTTATAGCCATTTAACGACATTCCAAGCATGTTTTATTCTAATTTATTTACCGATTAACTTTGCCAGAATTGTAAATAACTACCCTAAATATCACCCTGGTGAAAGACTACCATTCAGAAGCGAAACATGCTTGAAATAGCTTTAGCCAAAGGATCATTGATCCCTTCAGCACCGGTGCAAACATGCCAAACATTGAGTACATATTTACTCGGATTCTAAACTAATTCTTAACGATGATAGTATTTTTTCTTTTGTGGTATATACATTTTTAATAGCTGTCCCCACATAAAGTTTTATACCCGGATTCTAGACATTTAAGTGGGTGAAAACACATTGTTTTCAGTCCATTAAAAATACTAATGTCTAAAAATCATTCCCACGTCGCAGAAACACCAAAAAAATGGCTGACTTAAAATTAGATTGACATTATTGAAAGATATTTCAAGCGACGCGACGTTTCAATTCCGAATGGTGGTCTTCATCAGGACTATATAGAGATTAAATATCAAAAACTATTGAAAAATATTAATTGCTAAGACTCCTGGAAATACCAGTAAACACAGGTGTTTTTTGTTTGGAGTACCGCACAAGATTTCAAACTGCTCGTAACCTAAGGATGGGAAGTTCTGGGAAGGAAAAAGGTACGAGGGGTCTGTGAGTCCAGGAGTAACGGAAGTATGAATCCTTACCTCCCACGGCTGTACAAGGCAATGTACCAAGATAGTCCTGTTGTAAACAACACAACTATTCGTAAACTTGACGAACCAATTGGGTTGACCTATGACAAAGGTGTTGGTCATCCAATAAAATGTTTTCGGGGCGGCGCGGTACTCAAACCCGCCTCCCAAATGATCATATCAAATGGAGTAAATCGAATATTTTCAGGTTATTCATAACTTAGGAATGTTTGCCTTTTTATAAATACAGTAATTCTTATGTACTTAATAGCTTACTTACCTGTAATCATTATTACCATGGTTCTGTTTACCAAATCATCATTATTATCAATGCCAAATAAAGGTCAGCCTGCAGACAATAATAATTAATCAACCTGAAGAGGATCCTTGTTTGTTTGCTGGGTCAAATAATGATCGTGGTCAGGAATTTAATTGTCGGGTGAATATCGTGTGCAAGTTGATAAATGTATTAGGAAACCTTCAAATGGAAAACACATGTTAACATGGTCACAAGTCTCGCGTTTGAATCCTCATCGATCTTAGTTAATAAGAAGAGGACCAAATGTATTTTATTGCAGATAAATACGGACCAAAATATTCGCTTGTACCTATATTACATTGTTCTCTAAAGTTTTTAAGTAAAAACCAAAACTATGCATAAAAACCTTGTCTTATAAACATTAGTTTATCACTAAAAAATATAATAATATTTGACAAGTCAAAATATTTCACCAACAAATGTAGATATAATATGTCTCGACGCCATCTACTGGGAAAATTAGTACTAACAAAGCCTTAAAAACAGCCTTGGAAAAAAAATAATAAGCAGTAATTTTTGATTTAAGTACTAGTACA
Source organism: Hesperophylax consimilis (assembly GCF_061612785.1). Lineage (NCBI taxonomy): Eukaryota > Metazoa > Arthropoda > Insecta > Trichoptera > Limnephilidae > Hesperophylax > Hesperophylax consimilis. Next base: position 981,628 of record NC_142861.1, on the reverse strand, counting down.
TATTGAATTATTTGGCGTGTTCGTCTCAGTGGTCAAGAAGGCGCGTTCAATCCCGTCGGCGGCATTTATTTTTACTCGGAAGATATTTTCAATTTGTATTGATATTATAATCGACTAATTATTGCTTATAAAAATGTATTATGCTTTGTGCTATGCATAAAAACCTTGTCTTATAAACATTAGTTTATCATTAAAAAATAATACGATTAAGTAGTTTGTCAACATGAAGTTAGTAATAGATACGTAGATATGGCGGATCTGTTTAACTGCACTGGAGGTAAGTACAAGAAGGTTATACTATCTTATCTTGGCAATCAAAGTTAATTAAATCTACTTGTACTTAATAATTACATTTTCACTTTATTCGTCAGCTTCGAGCTTGTACTACGAGTTTTTGAATACCTTGTATAATTGTTGTGACAGAGATTTTTTTAGTTATCTACCACATATCTCCACCTGTATTCAAATATTTGCTCGACTTCTAACGTTATATGTGGAAGATGTGGAACATACCACATGCGTGTCACAAATTGATACTTTTTAAACTAAATACCGCACAAGAGTCCCAACTACTCCCAACCATCTGGAGCCAGTTAGACTATGGCATCCACAAATGGGGTAAGTTGTGAAGGTGAGGAGATGAAAATAGCGAGGGGGTAAAAGGAGATGAGGAAGAGGAAGGTATGAGAGTACCTAGCTATTCAGTTCTGGTTATAAAGCACGGCTAAAGCCATTTCGAGCAACTTTTCAATTCTGATTTATGGTCTTACACCACGGCGGTACTGAGAGTATTATTTATTCTTGAACGTGCCGTAAGTATATTAAATATTATTATTTGAATAAATTGTGAAATAACACAAATTAATCAAACAAAATTTACTTGCGCACGCCGGGATTTGAACCCGTGACCATCGGCTTGCTAGTCGAGAGCCTTACCCCTCTACCATGGAGGCTGTCATAGTGGCATTTTACAAAACATGTGGCTCTTGCGCATTTTTACAACTTTAACCAATAGTCAACACCCCAAAAACAAACAATAAAAATAGTCAACACCTTCACGTTATTTTTACAACTTTAATCAATAGTCAACACCTTCACGTTATTTTTACAACTTTAACCAATAGTCAACACCTTTACGTTATTTTTACAACTTTAACCAATAGTCAACACCTTCACGTTATTTTTACAATTTAAAAAAATAGTCAACACCTTCACGTTATCAGATTTACCACTCTGCTTGAACTATGAACTTCTCCAATTATTATTTAACTATGATGAACGAGAAAAATATATCAATTAATTATGATAATTGTAGGTATAATTTTTTTTTAAATCGAGAGTCATGAATTGACATTGGTAAATTGTCATTGATCAAAATATAAATCACCATTTTAATATTTTTTCGAAAAAATATTTTCGTCAACAAACTTGATCAAATCAAGTGAGAGAAATCACCTTGATAAATACTTACCGGCAATATATGTGTAGGATCCTTCGACAAACATCGAATTAGTCAATTGACATCAGACAAACAACAACAAAAATACAACTGATCGAGAATTGTGAAAAAAAATATTATAGCCGATTTTTGTTGTTTGTTTTTGGGGTGTTATGCCGTGTTGTGCTAACTCCTTCTTTAGCCGACGTTTCGGACAGCGTTGCAGTGTCCATCATCAGGGTAGATCCGGTAGATGATGGACACTGCAACGCTGTCCGAAACGTCGGCTAAAGAAGGAGTTAGCACAACACGGCATAACACCCCAAAAACAAACAACAAAAATGCTTTTGGCCGTGAGAATCTAAAAACATTATAGCCGATGTTTAAATTTTTCATTTTAACTGATTTGGATCAAACCTTGATTTGTGTATTGCGTCTCTGATGGCAGAAGGTTTTTTAAAGAATTGCACATTTTAACATTAAAATTTTTAAAAATAGATCTGCTCCTAGTCTTCTTGCAATAAGGAACTCCAGTGAGAAATATTATGGCTTAAAAATATATATTCATAAAGGTCAACAAACGCCGATTCTGAATATATAAGTTTTATTAAATTTAATTATACGTAGAATCAATAAATCTTTATTTAAAAATTAGTAAAATATTGTCCATTTAAAAAGTCCTTTTTGGTTGGCATCACTGGCATCACTACTGTCTCTTGAGTCACGCCGCAGGTCTTTGCGGGTTTTAAATTCTCGTTTTGTACGAAAAATTTACTGTTTTAATATCGAAAATGTATGAATCTAATAGATTCGTTATTATTTGTAATGTATATCAAAACTATATACTGCTTCTGAAAGCAGATGAAACACTCTTTCAGATTTTAAATTAAATTAAATAATGGTTGAATGTATTTACAGGTATAAAAACTCTGATTTTAAAGATGGTAGAATTTTTTACAGATTTTTTTGTCGCTTACCTATTGTTTTCCCTTGTGAACTGTAGAAATTCCACTTTATATTAAACTAAAAAATATATATATAGCACAGACAAATGGTTATCGTCACTTTTTTGATTTCTTGTTAAAATAATTAATATAAAATTGACATGCTTATGAAAATCCTTCGCAAACATGTGAAATTTTACTTTTAAGGCGATGTACTACATCGAGTAATATTTTGAATCGAGCCGCTATCAATAACAGCCCTTACATAGATGGCGATAAGGTTTAAATTTCCGATTAACACCATCCGCCTGATTTGATTTATGTAAGAAAAAACATGGCCAAAAAGTGCCTTTTCTTTTATTTTGTGGATGTTCATTTTATAAATAACTTAATTTGCAACATTATACAATAAAATCATAATCAAAAATGGGTTCGTAAGTAGGAGATTTTGAACTTTAAAGCAGTTTTCATAGGCCTTATACATTATTTTTTTCTGGGCTTAAAAAAGAATTATCTAGGCAAGTAAAAGGATTGAAGGAAATAATTTTTTTTTTCAAACTGTTTTTTTAACACCTGAAGATAATAAATAAATAATAACATTGATTAGACATTGAATTAATTCATTGTTACCTAGCATTTTCTTCATATGCACGAGAGAATTGATCTGCAGATTTGATATCAACAAATCCAATTAATTTAGCTTTAAATTACTTTAGAGCTTATCATTTCAGCTAAGTTTTTGTCTTTCCCCTGCAACTCCAAATTTAAAGAATTCAATTTTTCCACGATGTCTGCGATAAATCCCAAATCAATCAGCCAGCGAGTGTCAGCTAGTTCATCATAATTTTCCTTTTTACCGTTTATAAATGTTTTTATTTCTTCAATTAAGGCGATGCACTACGTCATGTAATATTTTAAATCGAGCCGCTATCAATAACAACCCTTACGTAGATGGCGATAAGGTTTCCCGCTTAACACCATCCGCCTGTTTTGATTTATGCAAGAAAAAAACATGGCCAAAAAGTGCCTTTTATTTTATTTTTTCCGATAATTTTATAAATAACTTAATTTGCCACATTATACAATAAAATCATAACTGAAAATGTGTTCGTAAGTAGGAGATTTTTAACTTTAAAGGAGTCTTCATAGGCCTTATACATTATTTTTTTCTGGGCTTTTCAAAAAAAATACTTGATTATTTTAAAGGCCAAGATGTATTCTACTCGCAGTATTTAATTAAAGCATCTGAAACATTTCTAGGCGACCAAATTTTTTAACCAAAAACACATGATTTTGCATTACTACGTAGTGCATCGACTTTTTTATATACTATAATTATTTGAACGTATATGATAAGTTTTTATAAGCTAATACAAAGCGTGGTGTTGTTTCTTTCGAAGCACTTATATATCTGACCATAATTATAATATATTATGATTCCGTTTCAGCTTAGTACTGATTTGACCCTGTTGATATAAAAATTAAGCTTCTTGTGACGTCACATAGCTCCTTGTGGCGTCACGGTAGTCCCTTGTTTAGGACTTGGGACTAGGAAAAATACATTTCCCTTTACTAACTAACAAATATTTTAGCGTAGTGCATTACGTTTTCACAACTCTGTGAAAATAATCTACAGGGTTTTCCAATAAGAGGTGTTATTTTGATATTCAATCGTAAAAGATCAATGGTTTCGTTGCTTGTGTGGCACGTAGCGCCGTCTTGTTGAAAGTAAACGTTATCTAGATTAATACCATCCGATTTCGGCCATGATAAATCATTAATCATCTCTCGATAGCGCAATCCATTCACCGTGACTGTTGCTCAAGCCTCATTTTCAAAAAAGTAAGGTCCAATGACTCCGCCGGACCATAAACCGCACCAAACAGTCACACGTTGAGAATAAAGAGACTTTTCAAAAATAACTCTTGGGTTGTCCGAGCCCCAGATGCGACAATTTTGCTTGTTGATGAAGCCACCGAGGTGGAAATGGGCCTCATCACTCAAGATGATTTGCATTTGATTCACTCAAGTGAATTTTAATAATTTCAATGCGTTGTTGAAGCGTGTATCGTTCCATTTTTATTAATGGCGTAGTTTCTACTTGTCAAATGTCAAAAAATGACAAAAGTAACATCTACCAAAATAGCGGGCTATTCAAAATAACATCTCTTATTGGAAAACCCTGTAGATTGCGTTGAGAAGACAACTTGCTTTCAAAGTGAAAATAACTTCCTAAAGATCTCGAGTTTGATCTTCCACTGATAGGTCATCCAAAAGTCATTCCAGTCTATTTAGACCAGTTAAAGCCAAAACTAGTTTTGGAAATATACTTGCGTTCATCACTTATAATAAGACCTTTAATGTCCAATGTGTGTCATGTTTTAAATACCTATCTATGACTCAAAATAGAAGAAAAACTATTGTGTGTTTCACGTATTTCTGAAAATAGATCTTTCAACATGGTCTAGCTCTAAAATGGTCTTGTTGTTTCGTCCAGTGATTTAATAACATAATTAAATTTTCTTCTTTAATTTAGCAAAAAAATGTTGGACACCCATTTGGAGTGTCTTCCTAGCCAACTTGAGCTAAATGGATTGTATCGGACAGCAGATGGATGTACCTTTATAATAATTTTAATGATTAAGGAAATTAATATTTATCTGTTAATGCTTTGAATCCTTTATGAGGCTTATCACCGGACACGTATCATTTGTAGAATGGGATTTAACCGTAGTAATTGAATTTCGGTTATTTTTCTTGGTTCCTTAATGCTCTCATGCATCCTGTTCAGATATAAGAATAATTGGTGCAAATTAACACGTGTAGAAACTGTTGAATTTTAACCCAATAAATGTGCAAACAATTGGCCCAATTAGTCAGTTGTCCGACAACATTCGCGAAGTTATGTTTCAATTACAAATCCTTCCCTAAGATACCCCCGGCATTTTACAGTCGATGTCACTGGCGCACAGGAATCAAAGAAGCCATTTCATTGGAGAACCTTTTTTATGTTGATTTCGCTAAAGAGTTTCAATTGTAATTATAATTGATAAATTGCCTTCAATTAAATTGCTGATTTAAATACGGCATTTCGTGCCCGTTCTACACGGAGTCCAGACTAAAATGTAAATTACTTCAAGAGAATACCTAAGAGTAAAACATAATTCTTAAAATAATATGACAAATATCTCCATTCTGTGATGCATTAAATCTACCTGTCCCGTAAAACTCATTTTTACCTAGAAACGGTTGATCACGATCAATTTATACAAATAAGGAACATATTAAGATCCATACGCAATGTATTCCAAGAACGCTCTGAAGATGACCAAATTCATAAATTTAAAGAATAAAAAAATTCTAAACATGTTTTTCTTTGATGATTAATATTATCATATAATTCCGAATTCTCAAGTGGGATGACATTGAATTTTCAATTACATTTTGATTACTACTTTTACTCTCATGCGGGGAATGTCATTTGAAGCGTAAAAACCACTGGTTGCTTTAGCTTATGTATATATGATTAATAATATTAATGTTTACTGCCAACCAAAGTAGTGTGTTTACTAGTTGTTTTTTAATGTTATTTCTTATTACGGTCATGAATACACAAGGTGTAACAAAAACGTGTGTGTACAATGGCAAATACCTAGGTAAATAAAGGTCTGTGAGCAAAAGAATCCACTGCACCCTTCGTCCTTTTGATATCAGAAATATCAAAAGGGGTTGCATTCTTTTTTTGTGTGAATCAAGAGTCCCGACTGCTCCATACCGTGCGGAGATAGTGAGACTATGGCATCCTTTATTAGGGTATGTTTTGAAGTTGAAGGTGGGGGAGTACTTGGCTATTCAGATCTGGTCACAGAACACCGGTAAAGCCATTTCAATTCTGAATGGTGGTCTTACACCAGAGTGATTATGAGAGTATTTTCCGCTATGTAACATACCGCAAATAAACTATATATTATTTTTAATGAAATTTACTTGCGTACGCCGGGATTTGAACCCGCGACCTTCAGTTTGCTAGTCGAGAATCTTACCCCTCGACCTCAGTCCGTGTTTCTTGCTCTGACGGTTTCAATTTTTTTCTCCACAAGCGCAAATTTGTTAAAAAAATATTATTACATTGTACCCTCGGTTAAAGTTATTATTTTGTAAAAATTTCAAGGTGCAATTTTTCCAAATTGGGTGTATATTTTATTTCGTCCAATCATATCTGATATTATTGACTCAACATAGCAAAGTCCTGCTTTAACTCGACCATTTTCCATTTCATTAGTCAGTAAATTTGTTTGTTACATTCCGGTTCCGGTTCAAGATGGTGGTCTTGTTGGAAACTACCTTTGTATCCCAATTACTACAGGCAGAAAAATGACTAAAATTGAATATTGCTAATTTATTAAGAATCTCTTCAATTTATTAATCCTGTTAAAAAATGGATTTCAGGCCCGAATTAATTGATAGGTTTCCTAATATTTTTTAGTAAAATATGATGTCGGAACACTTGTTCAGAAAGATTCTAATATTTGCGCAGTTTATCATTTGCGTAATGTCACACGTGACAACACGTGTTCCGACATATTACGAATTTATTAAAAGTTTATCAGGAAACGCCCTGCAATCCCGTTTTTACCCAGATTAAAAAAAAATTGAACAGATTTTTAATAAATTAGCAATGTCATTTTTCTCCATGTATTATTAAATAGATTTCAAAAAACGAATTATTAATTTTATAGCAAAAATGTTAAAGGAACTTGTTGGTCCGACGAGTCTGTGAGTTTACAATAATAGCTGCTGTCAAGATAAGAATAATTGTACATTGACAACATGAACAATCAAAGTCATGACTCATGACATAAACGATAGTAGACAAACTTATCAAGATCGAGTAAAATTGTACAGTGAGTCACTTAATAATATGATAAGTATCCTGTTTCAATGTTAAATTCAGCGCTTTATTCTAATAGTTCTGAAAATATCCTGGGAAAACAAAGAGTAACTCCATAAGTTCTGTACCTGTATTCCAAAATGTGCAACTTATCAATTTAATCAGCGAGCTCTCAAAATTTATGGTTTATCAAAGCTATTCGTTGAACTTATTGTTTAATGGGTTCTTTTTGCCGTGGAATTAGCTAGCTACAATTTTTTTTAAATATTAATTTTAAAATGCTAGCTAATTTTCTGTAAAGGATGGGGTTTTTGAGAAATGGATAGAAAGAGTAACGCATTTGAGATTTATGTTCAATAATATTGAGTCCTCAATTAAATTTTCTGGCAGAAAAGGGCTTGTTTAAATATGGAGCGGTGTTTTAACAATTGAATCGTTGTTGAAAACAGCTTGTTCGAAGCAAATTATCCTTGATTTCCAACAAACAATCTTTTTGTCAGCTCTAGAAAAACCTTGTCAATGCAATAGCCTTGACACAAGCCATTTTACATTCAATCCAATCCAATTCTATTTAAAGTGCAGGATTGGAAGATGCTTTTCGATTACTCATCGTTCAAGGATGATGACTCCAGTTTTTTTTTACTAATTTTTATGAAATCGATCTTCCCCGTCGGTCACCAGCCAAAAGGATGCCCAATGTTCTGGACTGTTGAACAAGGAATGGTTTCCTGCTTAGATTTTATCTCTAAGGTTTTGTGATTGGATAGCAGATTTGGCAACCGATGAATCCCAAAAAATTCCAGGGTTGGCAATCTGACCAATCACAAAGATAAATTTGTAAATGCTGGAGGTGCCAGACACAGAAACAAAGATTTTAAATATATTGAAGGTTAAACTTTGTTACAAATTCTTTATGTAACACTTTTCCACTGTTGTCCACTCGAATAAAACATTCTCATCTCAGATTTACATCTGATAACGATTATAGTTTGGACCGGTTTCTCCTTGCGTATGTTAAATGTGGAATAACGTCATTGTACGTTAAACTATCTTTATCGTGGATTCCTCTTCAAAATAAATGCATCACAAGATATTTTAATTTAAATCTGCAACTTCTCAAAATTATTTCTTCTCAGTTGAAATTCCGAATTTGAACTATTCGTTTAAAAAACAAATCGTTCCGTCAAAATTACTTAACAAATTATGTGTTTCCTTCGTACAACAAAATTGATCTCTTCAAGATACATGATCGACATTCCAAAGCTAAATCATCATCCCTAAAGATGGCATAGAACCTCGGTGCTTCTTTTGTGGAGCTTAAACTTAAAATACATTTAATCATTGACATAAATGGTCGCATCTAGGTCTTAAACACAGGATCTACGCCTTGTCGGGGCGCTGCTTTACCACTGAGCTAATGGGACCCTATTTTCTTCGGTCATATTAAACTGTATCACACTTTCAATGAGTACCACCAACATTATCTTAATTTTATTCTGACCACACATTTATATTGGCTGATATCTTTATATATGATCGCAAGATTCAACTCGAACTAAATGCAATCTAGGTAGTGTCTTGGATAAATATATAATATTTTTATTTTAATGTGCGACATCTATTGAGGTTTCCAGGATGAATATTTATTTTTGACATTAAAATTAAATTATAAATATTACAATTTGAGGTTTTACTCATTAAGTTATTCCAAAAGTAAATAAATAAACATATTTAATGCATTGACACTAACGACACTTCATTTTAAATATTTTAAAATCTATCGTTATATGTTTGGTAAAAGCATGCCTTCATTCTTTGTGAAACTTATTTAAAAAAATTACTGTTGCAAACTGAAATCCATAAAATAGTTATATTTTTTTTATATAATCAATAAATAAAAAAATATCATCTACTCGTCAAAAAGTGATGATGACCTTTTTTTTGACACCTTAATGGCTTAATCGTGTGGCGTGTGTTATATTATATTTATCTTGGCACTAACACTTGAGATGTTTGTGTTTTTGCTTCTTTAATCTCTTGTAATCTTGACAATAGATTATTTAAAGACCGTAAATATTATGTAATATTTTATACTAATTTGTGAACGTGGATTCCAAACATGATAAGTACTGGTAATTTTTTAATGAACAAAAAACGTCAACGCACGGATAGAAACAAAACCCGAAATGTAGAATGTAATGTTTTATTTTATTACAAGCTGTACCCCGTCACGCGTTACTGGGACTCGGCCTTTCTGTGCAGGTAGAGAAGAAATTGCGTATGTTGCTTGTTTATCCAATATATGGCGATGTTTTCTCTTTAACTCGTATTTACCTGACACAAGTGACATCTATATTATATTAAAAAAAACATACGCGTATTCGAATGCAAGTTGACGTTGTGTCACAATTTCAAAGCAATCCGTGGACAACTTTCGTAGATTTTAGATTTTGAAGAAACGAACATTTACATTTTTATTTATATAGATCTTGCTAAAACGTATACCCAGCGTTACTCGAGGTCGGAATTTTTTAGTTGTTATTAATGTTTTGAGGTTGCAAATTATAGTGAATCTGAATAACAATATTTTTTTTAATTATTTCATATAATATTTTTGACTTCTTATTACAATTTAGTAATGTTGGCCTCGCTGAGTGGTTTACCCGTGCTGAGGCCTCCATTTTATAACACAAAAAAATATTCATAATTCAGTTATGGAAAATTTATATATAATGTTGATGAAAAAAAAAAGATTAAGATAAATTTAAAATAAAAATATAGATTTAAAATTAAAGAAAAAAATATTTAAAAAAAAAAAAAAATTAAATAAAAAGACATAAGATATCTTCATTTATTGGTGAAATATTTTTGACTTGTCAAATATTATTATTATTCGGATATTATTCGGATGACTAATTATTTGTTATCCTTTATGCTATGCATAAAACCTTGTCTTATAAACGTTAGTTTATCATTAAAAAATAAAAATAAATAAAATGACATAAAGTAAAAAATCGGTAAATTTATATAATATGTTGTGTGTTTGTGAGTGATGTGTGTTTTATATTGGTTTTGTGTGTTACGCGTAGGTTTTATTATTTTATGTTATGAAATTTCTGTAAATATATTTGGTAATCATATAATCGTAACAATTTTAAAAGCTTAGATTTAAAAGTGTTTGTTTCACTTTATTGTGTCATTTCTGCCTTGGACGTTCCCGACTTATTTTACCTTTCACTTTCACGTCGTACGTTCTCCTTAGAACCCCTTTATTTCTTCAACACATGCCACATTTTACCACATTGAAGTATTTGCTACATTTGATCATGCCATGTCCTCCTCAGGCGTCATCGATTGTTATACTTATCTCTACAGTATACCATATTGTTACTATTATAAAACAATATTATATCGAATTTATTTTGTCTCCGTATCTCGTTACAAAGCAGAGATAGTGCGTTAAGTCTTCCTCGGGCGTCCCCGACATTTTCCTTTATTCTAACCACTCTCTAAACACTCCTGGCACTAATAAGAACAAACTTGAAATTTTCAGCGAAATCGGTTTAGTACAAACAAAGAAACATTCGTTTTCATATAGAAAGATAAATTAATAAGAGTTACTATCACGCCGTTCCCCGCAGAGTTAGATCAGAATTCGATTAACCGCAATGTAACTATGTTGGAAAACATACATCATCTCAAAAAGATTTTCCTGTATTTTTCCATTGACATGAGTTGGGTCAGTTTTTCTAGTCAATAGAAGATTTTATGTTTTTCTGGTGTGTCCTAAACTTCTCTATCTAATTATGCATCGTAATATTTTCCTTTTTTTTTTTTTTTACAGTATTACCGCACAAGAGTCCCAACTGCTCCCGTCTGGAGCCAGTGAGACTATGGCATCCCCAATTGGGGTATGTTGTGAGGCTGAGGGTATTGGGTAGGGGAGGGAGATGGGGAAGAGGAAGGTGGGGAAGTACCTGGCTATTCAGATCTGGTCACCAAACACGGCTAAAGCCATTTCAAGCAACGTTTCAATTCTGAATGGTGGTCTTACACCAGGGCGATACTGAGAGTATCTTCCACTGACACCCTTTCCTCCGTAAATCCGCTCTACATGTCCAAACCATCTTATAGTCCTCGTACATTTAATCTTCTACCACTACAAACTCAAATGATAAACAAAAAGATAGAATATATTAAAGAGGTAAAATTATGGCTGATTGACGCAGATATTGAAACGCTTTTACTATAAATTTATTTATCCTTTCTACAACTCACTTGCTGAAACTTTATAAATTATTGTACATAATGTTTTTCTCTTTACCTTTTATAATAACTATAAACAAAAAAAAAACTTTTTCTACTAATGTATATTATACTTTAGGTACTTGAAATATAGTAATCGTTTTATATTACCCACACTCAGGCAGTCAGTGCCTTAGTGGGTTTTCATTTCTTTTGTAAACTATTTGGTATTATATATTATTTTATTTTATATTATCTATTAATATGTATAATATGTGTAAAGAAATGAAAATAAATAAAGTTAAAAAAAAAAAAAAAAAAAAAAAAGTTCTCAAATTTTTTCCGGAGGGTAAAATGTACTAACTTCGGGAGGTGATTCTACATGACGGTAGAAGTAAGATTTATTTATAACTTTTAGAATTAACATGTTAATGGATGGAATCAATGATGCTAGTTTCTTGGAGCATCTTCCATTATAATATCGGTAAAACAAAGTACAGCATACCTACTCTGACGCCTGTCCTCTAAAGATTGCAAACCTCTTGTTAAGATAGGGGAACCTATCAAACGAACCGCCCGTTTTCACACAGAGTCAGATATTTTGGGTCTCCTGACCAAAGGTGGCCGCCAAATTCAACAACAGAGCGAACTTGCAATTTGCACCGGGTTAGCAGTTGTGTAGTGTTTATACTAGTAATACCAAGCCACTTAACTTACGCCACTGATTCCTCACTGCACCGGCACATAGTGACATGAGAACAGATCGCTTTTACGACTCGATCTTGCATTCAACAAACTCGGCTGTGGAACAATATTCCAGCCTCTGTGTTCTCTCCCTGCTACAACATTGGTATCTTTAAGACCCACGGTCACTTTTCCATTCCTCATAAAGACCTACCGCACAGTATCCCTAAAGATGACATAGGCCCTGATAAAAATTATTTTCCTCAAGGCCTCCTGTGTAGAGTTAATTAAAAAAAAACGCCTCACTAGAACAGTGTTTAGAAAAATGTTTTTATTTTTTATTATTTGGTCTATTGTTACCTACGTATCACGTTTTACGCCTTTGCAGTCATATGACCATTTTGTTATGGCAGATGTGTCAATGTTATCGATATTATCTGTAATATGATTGCCTTCCAGTTTGGCAGAAAAAAAACCAGTCGCATAAAAATATCCTTCTAAAATATTCTTGTTTTGGCTTTATTGCGAATAATAATCGCGTTCTTGTTTTGCAACGTTTTGTATCTTCCATTATCCTTGAGTGTTGAAATTTTTTAAATATATATTTGATAATACTCGGTAGTATTTATTTATAATAAGTGTAAAAAGACAGGCGCAACATTCCTTATAAAATCATTTAATTTTAATGTTTGTTTTCTTGAATGAATGAATAAATAAATAAATGAATGAATAAATAATTTAATAAAAGAATAAACAATTGAATGAATGAATGAATAAATAATTTAATAAAAGAATGAATAGTTGAAACAATGACTGAATAAATAATTTAAAGAAAGAATGAATAAATAATTTAAGAGAAGAATAAATAAATAATTTAATCAAAGAATTAATAATATTATGAATGAATTAAAAATTGAATTAATAAATAATTGAATGAACGAATGCATAGTAATTATTATTTGAATGAATTTATGAATCAATAAATGAATAAATAAATAATTTAATGAATTAATGAATACATAATTTAATGAATAGTCAATTGAATAAATAATCAAATGACTAATAATTGAATGAAAGAATGAATAAATAATGTAATGAATAAATAATTTAATGTATGAATACATTAATAATTGAATGAATAAATAATGGATTTATTGAATTAATGAATAGCTAATAAATGGTGAATGAATGAATAAATTACTAATAAATAATTAATTAATGTTAAAATTAATGAATTAATAATTAATTAATGTTTTCCATGTCAAGAGTCAGTATAATAGAAGAGTATGTATGAGACAATGTATGAATAGAATGAGGCAAGAAGTGTGTGCCAAGACCGAGTTGTTTGGCGTCCGTCTTCTCTGCCTACTCCTGCGGGGAAACGGCGTGATGGTTAGTTAGTTAGTTAGTTAATAATTAATTAATGAAGAGGAATCTTTGAAGTGGGAATTAACTCACTTCCCTAGCTGACATTTACCAGACGTTGCTTGAATTATCTCTATTTTTCACAATTATAATATGCATGTCTTATATATATAAACCTTTCGGAAGAAATTTTCTAAATGACAGTGAAAATTCTATCAAAATCTATTGCGTAGTTTAAAAGAAATAAGCGCACAAACAGACAGACGCGGATAGCGACTTTATTTTATACTATTTACAAATATAAATATATTATTTTAGGACTGGAGAATTTGCCTGACATATCGCCATCTCATTTGAATGTTATGATAATAATAATAAAGTCATAATTTTTCAAGGACGCTGTACAATTTATAGCGACTTCCTAGGCTTCATCTAATTTTATTATTTACAATCAGATACAAAAAAACATATTTACCTGACAAATCACTTCAGATAAACACACTTTTTTTTAATTTTTACGACTTTTCACACAGAGGACAAATTTGCTGTTGTGAATTTTAATGATGATAATGATGAAACACAGTTTTGTATTGGAAATTTAAGGCAGAATTTTGGATCACAAAACACGCCAACATCACATTTCTTGTTTTCTACTTTATTCTATGATAAGGTACCTGCTATATTTATTCGCATAAAATAACAGAGTTGTCTGGCAAAAAAATAATATAAGGAAGTTTTTATTTCGTTGTTGATTTGTCATAATCACTTGAATTGTTGTCATGTGGTTTGATGATCACATCATCGTTTTGAGGACTTCATAATGAACTTCCTACAATAAGTTTTTCAACAACATCAAATTTTAAAACGGCGACTAATTCTACAGATTTCGTGATAAAATCAATAATTTTGCATAGACATTTTATACTCTAAAATGTATTAACTATTTCGTAAAATTTTATTTTAGTATAAAAGTGAAGTTTTGATAACTTTTAGGTGTTCGCGGCTAAAAGTATTATAGTGTATTAGTAGTTATTTTGGGATACTATGCCGTGTTGCGCTACTTCCTTCTTTCACCAACATTTCGGACAGCATTACAGCGTCCATTATCAGGGCAGATGTGTTATTATTACACATATTATATTAATTATTATTAAATATATTACACGTCTGCGCTTATGATGGACACTGTAACGTTATCCGAAACGTTGGTTTGTGAAAGAGGTAACGCAACACGGCATGATATCCCAAAAATGAATCACAATAACAAAAACTCTGTTCCTCTTAGCAAAACCTATTGGACGTTGACCTATAGAGTCATTACTGACTCAATGGTTTATATTCAGTTCGCTACATAATTTCTGTCATGAGCTACGGAGCTTTCAATACACATTATGTGAAGAAGTGAACGTAAGTATTATGATATCATTACTGGCCAGTTGTTTCAAAAAATTAAAATAATAATAGAACTTGTATATAACCTTCGGAGAACTTAAAAATCAACTATGAAATTTGATGAATTGTTCAAATTCTGTGAAACAACCCGTTCTTAATGACTTAACTTGTTTAATAACATGATAAATTCAATCATTGACAGCCCTGAACTATTACACTTGATTTCTTTCCACATACCACGCAAAACAACATCGAAGCAAAATCTACCGTATTATTGTCACAACTCCAACACGGAATCACAATTGGATACTCCCGTTCTCCGAATACAGAATTTGAGTAATCAATAAAAATATCGAATCGTCACTAAATATAATCGCAAAAAAGAAAAAAAATTAATTGAACAAACTGCCCTAGTACAGCTCTGCTTCGACCTATTAAATTTATTTATTGTCTGACTGATAACTGTATTATACGTAATACACTGAGGTATTTTAGTACACTAAGGATTTTCTATCTACTTATTTCTTCAATGGTACTTCCTGTAATGTTTCAGAATCAATATTTTATCTTATCTACTGTTTTTTCATTAAATATTAATTGTTTTACAAAATTGAACATGTAAAAGCCCAGTTAGGCGAGATAAAATCAAAGAAAAGGTCATAGTTTGTGTAGGTATCAGTAATTAATCATAATACCATATTTCATTTTAATATTGTATTTAAAAAACTGTATCTTTTTTCAACCCATAAAATTGAATAGGTAATATTAATGACTTCGCGAATTTTTAAACACGTGTATTGTTATGTTTTAAAATAGATTGACATTTGATTATTGTTATTTTCCTTTCTAATTGTTAGCTTTAGAGGTCATTACTATTTTTATGAACTTAGATTATTTTTGATTTTATCTGATTTGATTGTTTTTTTTTCAAACCGAATATGATTGTATTTATTTGATGATCTTGGTTCTAGATCGGTAAGCTCATTGGTTTTTGACCCCGAGGTCGCAGGTTTTCTAGGTGATATTATGTTGTTCCGCTTTGTTCTTAATAATGAATAATTGGATAATTTGTATAGCGCCGTTTGTATAAAAAAACCAAGGGCGCTATACAACTTATGTAGGTATATTATTTACAAACAGATTCAGAAAACATACTAACCTGTCAGGTCACTTCAGAAAGGCAGACTTTTATTAAAAACTTTATGACTGCACGCAGAGGATACTGTAGCAAAAACCTTTTTTTCTACCCTTCGCTTGTGTTGATATTACGTTTTTCTGAAGATTAGTGACAAAGGTAGGGAAAGTTTTATGGAATGACTTTAAAAATGTTAAAAATTCTAAGTTTTTTAGGTGTAATACGCATAAATTATTTTTTACACTTGGTTACAACTTCATTACTACAATAAACAACTGTAACTTATGTCGGGGGAGATGGAAAACGTGCATTTAAATTAATATTTTGTAAAAACTTTTATAAGCGGAATTATTCGCTTACTTTTATGAATATAATGTGACATTTGCTGGAAGTCTGGAAGTACCAGCCGTATTATTGTGATGAACAAAAACCGTATTAAAGTGATGAACAAAAACGTGTTAAAGTGATGAACAAAAAATCCAACCTATGAACCTATTTTACATTTAATACAACACAATAACTAGCCGAAAGTCCCCGGCGTTGAAAAAAAGGTGCAGACAGTGACCTTTATCTTGTTTGGAAGGTCAAGTGTCCAAAATTTTATCAATCTTGGAAACTGCAGATTTGCAAAAAAATCAAATCCACGCCATCCGCCCACCACAGACATTCTTCTTTCCATAAATAGATGAAAGATAATTGTATTAAGAGCGAGAAAGTGATTAATACAGCCTCCCCGAGAACGGGACGGCTGCGCGGCCGTTTTAATCTTAAGGCGATGCCATACGTAGTAATGCAAAATCATGTGTTTTTGGTTTGAAAATTTGTTCGCCTAGAAATGTATCAGATGCTATAATTAAATACTGCGAGTAGAATACATCTTGGCCTTTGAAATAATCGAGTATTTTTTAGATAAGTCTTTTTATAAGCCCAGAAAAAAATAATGTATAAGGCCTATGAAAACTGCTTTAAAGTTCAAAATCTTCTACGTACGAACCCATTTTCGGTTATGATTTTATTGTATAATGTGGCAAATTAAGTTATTTATAAATTGTATAAAAAAAATATATTTATGCCTGAAAATCCACAAAATAAAATGAAAGGCACTTTTTGGCCATGTTTTTGTATTGCATAAATCAAAACAGGCGGATGGTGTTAAGCGGGAATTTAAACCTTATCGCCATTTACGTAAGGGTTGTTATTGATATCGGCTCAATTTAAAATATTACACGACGTAGTAGTAGTAGACGCAACCCAACTGAATATTTTATTTTTTTATTAAAATGTATGGAAAATTTCTAGTACGGATTTGCAATATTTTATGTATTTGTGATTTTAAAATTATAAAATACAGCCCATTAAACAATTAGATATTTCATGATTTTAGAAACTATTTTGGAAATTTTCTGCCGGTGGGGGTAATACGAGTATACTCAAAATTATCAAATCATAGGATCAATATTTAGAATGGTTGTCTTTGGCCAGGGTGATACTAAACGAAGTCTCTCTAGAAAATGCCGCAAATTTACCATATAATTTATGAATAGATAATAATCGGTGGGTGGCTGAGTTGACATCGCGTTTGGATCCCACCCAGGCGTAGCGGGTTCAATTCCTCGGCTGGATAAATTCTCCATCACAAAACAAGCAACATTTCCCGCTTACTGTGGTGGTAGTAGGAGATTTTAAAAAATTGCCGGGTTATGCGTATTCCGAGAATGTTTGTCTTTCTTTGAATAAATTTTAAAAATTGTGAATTAACACAAGTTAATCAATTACAATTTACTTGCGTAAGCCAGAATTTGAATCCTCCGGATTTATAGCAAAGGATCGTAACCACTCATCCACGGAGGCAGTTATTAAAAGATAATGAAACGTTGCTATAACTATGTTTAGTAACACAACCATCTTCTCCCCTCTGCCGCAATAAGCTCTCAAATTGGCTGTAATTGCATTTTTTTTAAATCAAGAATTAAAATTTCATTCTCCTTTTTTCCAGTTGGCGATCTTCCTGACATGCTCTCCAGTTCTGGCAGAGCCTTATTTCTACCCCTCTCCAACTCTTTGGCAGTCTCACTCCGACAACACCATTCAAGACGCCACCTTCACGACACGACCGCAACAGGGATACCAATACACCAAGCCTTCAACACAACCTCTCCAGGAGTATCAATACGTCAAACCTTCACAACCTCAACAGGGCTTCCAATACACCAAGCCTTCCAACAATGTGGTACTCCGCCGAAAAGTCTACCAAGTCGTGATACCTTACCAAAACAGCCCAGGGTTCGTCTATCAACAAAAACCAGTGTCTAACCAACAAGTCTATAAGCGGCAAAAGAATCCAAGATTTCTGCAGCAAGATCCTAAATATCAGTTCAATGAGTTCGGTGACGAAACGGGAGGTGATCAACAGAGACGATTATTTACAAATAACGGACAAAAGAAGAAGCCATTTACTTCTTACGATGCCCCAATCCATCATAACCCAGATCAAGAAAACCATTCGCATCAGAGCCAAGCACAGCCAAATCACAGCACATCAGAATACCAAAACTTCCTCAATAGCATTGCTCCTCAGAATGGGGTCAATTTCGAACTTCAAGGAAACGGCCAAAAGCCAAACGTTGGACAAAAGCCGAATTTCGTACAAGTACCGGCGCAAAAACCTATTTATGAAAATCAAGAAGAAAACCAAGGCCCTAATTATAATCTACAAAACAATGGAGCAGTTTTTGATCTTCCAGCGCTTGTCCAAAACCAGGAATTTCATGGACAAGTCCAGAATCAATATCAAAGCCACGAAAGTGATTATTTTGATACCAGTTCTGAAACTTTAGATCCACAAATTTTCAAAATCATTCAGGATCTTCTGTTTAAAGAAGAATCTAGAATAAACGACAAAGAATTGAAGAAGAAGCTGTCCGCTGGTGGTCCATTGACTTCTTATGGGTTTCCGCTAAATCACAAGCAAGTGGTTGGAGTGGAATTAGGACCAGCTATAAGAGCTACATCTCTGGCGCATTTAACCATATGAACGTGACCAATAAGATAAATAATAGAGACATTACGCTTTTAAAATCAAAAGATTAACACGACATAACGCTGTTACCTAATGCTAAAAGTACCATCGAGATTAGCTGTTATTTAACATTGTATTGGCGTTTTCTTAGTGTATTGAGTTTGGTTCTTTTAAGAATGAAAGTTCACACTTTATAAAGATTTTTTCTCAATACTAGATGATCGTTTGACTTCGGTACTCTTAGCAGTAGGTCACAAAAATTATGCACAAAAATTAAAATGCTAAGAGAATTGGTTACATACAATTCTCGTTGCTTTTGTATTTTTTATTGTAAATGTGCGATTAAATCTAGTGAAAAAGATATCCCAGTTTCAAGTGAAAAGACTTGATATTGAATGAAACTGTATAATTATTAATCAGTGAAGTTTTTTGTATACTAAAACTATAACTGTGATACGAAAATATAAAATAATAATGAATATTTTATAGAAATGGTTTTCGCTATAGAATTTTGCCATATCCTGTTCGTTTAGATATAATACGATATCCGTGTATATTATTTGTAACTGACGCGGATATAAAACTGATATTATAAAATCGAAAATACATTTATTTGTATTCAAATTGCCTTTTTATTGCTTTCGTTTTCTGTTTTTGGAAACTTTTTAGTATTTTCTAACTTATGCTATTTTTTACTGATTCAAAAATATTAAGGAGTGAAGGGTAATTTAAAGACTACATTAATGTTTACAGGTAATATAAACTTGATATTTTAGTGGTCGCTAGATTAAAATAAATTAATATGCAGTATCCTCTTTCACGCATCAAGTATCAATTATTGTTAGTCAAATTTTAATTATTGTAATGAAACGATAATATACTATTGACATTTTTTATGACAGCCAGACAACGATTTCACCTGCTTTACTAGTTTTTAAATTAATTTATTTCGAGTTAAAACGATTCGATGTAATGTTATTTGTCAGTGTCATTTTATCTGGTGAGAGACCAATATTTGGAATCTGAATCTTTTGCCATAGAAGGTCATCCTTGGGAATGCTTTGAATTTAAGTGTCAGTTTCAAAATTGGAACGGATTGTGGGAACAATTCAGAAAAACGATAAAGTAGTCAGCAAAACTATTTAATTTTTATTAATAATAATTCTACATTTAAAATGGGTATTTATTTTGTTTAAATTTTTGACAGATATCGTATTTTTTAAATTTGTTTTAAAACGGTGGTTTTGAAATAATTTGTAACGAAATGCAAATTTCTGATCATCTCTAAAATTGACAGTTTTTGTTTTTGGAAGGCAATGGATCCTAATGCAGATACACTTTTTTAAATCCTACAATTATAATATCCCGTGATTTTTACGAGTCTGTGCTGGCAAATTCTCCTAGATCACATAGGAGATTTTGGTGCCAGTCACATAACAAAAATAAATCATTTTACCTTGAATTGGATCCTAGAAAAAATATTTTTTAATTTATCACTGTAAAAACCGTCGAACATGTTGCAACATGACCAACTTTTAAAACATAAGGCTACATAATTACCTAACTTAAGTGCCCATTTATATGACATGTCATAACCAACCAAGGGACTTATTCATGATGGTAGTTTTATTAATCAGTAAGTAACAGACAAACATTAGATTCCTAATTAATTTCTAATTGCTAGTACGCTTAAAAAAGGTATAAAAAGATTAATAAAATCTAGCGTTGATTGATTTATTTATTACTTCAACGAAATACGTAATTATCAGCTGTCTAGTTAAATCCTCGGTCAAAATGATATCTCAAATCGCAATTTGTTGTTTTCTCAATTTATAAAAGAACTATTGGTCTGTCATTAAATAATATACTCTAAATCAGGGGTTCCCAACCTTTTTGTACTCTAGAACACATTCTAAAATATCGGTAGGGTGGCGGGCACCACCTATTTTTAACCGACAAACTCCTTCCATAACTTCTCATTTTCCCTTAATTTATTTTATTATATTCTTAATTTATTAATAAATAATATTCAAAAATGTTTCAAAATATTAAATTTATTTTTCAAATTGCATACACACAGAGAAATGAATTTACAAAACGTAAACAAAGTAAACAAAAAACGCAAATACAAAGAAAACATTTTATAAAAAAATATAATATCAATATGTCAATGTGATTTTTGGCATTGCATATCATTGGCCAGTGCCTTATAATTAGGAGAGTATGACGATAATACTGTTAGCAAACAATCATAAAAATATAATATCAATATGTCAATGTGATTTTTGGCATTGCATATCATTGGCCAGTGCCTTATAATTAGGAGAGTATGACGATAATCCTGTTGCAAACAATCATAAAAATATAATATTAATATGACAATGTGATTTTTGGCATTGCATATCATTGGCCAGTGCCTTATAATTAGGAGAGTATGACGATAATCCTGTTGCAAACAATCATAAAAATATAATATCAATATGTCAATGTGATTTTTGGCATTGCATATCATTGGCCAGTGCCTTATAATTAGGAGAGTATGACGATAATCCTGTTGCAAACAATCATAAAAATATAATATCAATATGTCAATGTGATTTTTGGCATTGCATATCATTGGCCAGTGCCTTATAATTAGGAGAGTATGACGATAATCCTGTTGCAAACAATCATAAAAATATAATATCAATATGTCAATGTGATTTTTTGCATTGCATATCATTGGCCAGTGCCTTATAATTAGGAGAGTATGACGATAATCCTGTTAGCAAACAATCATAAAAATATAATATCAATATGTCAATGTGATTTTTGGCATTGCATATCATTGGCCAGTGCCTTATAATTAGGAGAGTATGACGATAATCCTGTTAGCAAACAATCATAATAATATAATATCAATATGTCAATGTGATTTTTGGCATTGCATATCATTTTCCAGTGCCTTATAAATAATTAGGAGAGTCTGACGATAATCCTGTTAGCAAACAATCATAAAGATGGTCATCGGTGAGTCGAGATATTCCCATGTTCATGTTTGAAAAAAATGATTCGCATAAATATGTCGAACCGAAAAATGATTCAATTTTATATGCCTCTTTTTTCAAAAAGAGGAACTTTTCTCTCTCCACTGTATTCCAAAAGTCCTCTTATATTAAGAATATTGGCAAAATTCTTAATATAAGAGGACTCTAATTCTTCTGTCTTACCTTGAACAAAATCTGCTATACATGCGGCCATTTCATTACATTTATTTGGCAAGTAAAAGGATTGAAGGAAATATTTTTTTTTTTCAAACTGTTTTTTTAACACCTGAAGATAATAAAAAAATAATGACATTGAATTAATTCATTGTTACCTAGCATTTTCTTCATATGCGAGATATGCACGAGAGAATTGATCTGCAGATTTGATATCAACAAATCCAATTAATTTAGCTTTAAATTACTTTACAGAGCTTATCATTTCAGCTAAGTTTTTGTCTTTCCCCTGCAACTCCAAATTTAAAGAATTCAATTTTTCCACGATGTCTGCGATAAATCCCAAATCAATCAGCCAGCGAGTGTCAGCTAGTTCATCATAATTTTCCTTTTTACCGTTTATAAATGTTTTTATTTCTTCAATTAAGGCGATGCACTACGTCATGTAATATTTTAAATCGAGCCGCTATCAATAACAACCCTTACGTAGATGGCGATAAGGTTTCCCGCTTAACACCATCCGCCTGTTTTGATTTATGCAAGAAAAAAACATGGCCAAAAAGTGCCTTTTATTTTATTTTTTCCGATAATTTTATAAATAACTTAATTTGCCACATTATACAATAAAATCATAACTGAAAATGGGTTCGTAAGTAGGAGATTTTTAACTTAAAAGGAGTCTTCATAGGCCTTATACATTATTTTTTTCTGGGCTTTTCAAAAAAAATACTCGATTATTTTAAAGGCCAAGATATATTCTACTCGCAGTATTTAATTAAAGCATCTGAAACATTTCTAGGCGACCAAATTTTCAAACCAAAAACACATGATTTTGCATTACTACACGGACACGGGGTTGGCAACCCCTGCTCTAAATCTAACATTATTGGATAACGAACACCTCTGCCATAGGTAACCCTAAGTGATTCACTACGTTTGTTATCTTCGTCTGCCCGCCTGCTATGTAACGGGCCAGATTTGGAAGACTCGTTGAAGAAGATATTTTTACCTCTCAAAGGGATGAACTCAAACGTCCATCAATCACTCCTGGACACGCTGACTCCCGGATTCCTTTCCACCCATCATACCTTTTGCTTTCCAGTTCTCTTTCTTTTTATATTATTTATAAAAAACCCACGCAGCATCCAAAAAAGATGACATAGGCCCTGAGGGAAATTATCTTCCTCAGGGCCTCTTGTGTGGAGATAATTAAAAAAAAAACGTAATAATAATGATTGGATTATTTGTACAGCGCCGTTTTCGTGAAGAAATCACCTCAAGGGCGCTTAGTGAACATATAAAAATTTTGAATAACTTAATAAGTAAAACCACAAATTGTAATATTTAATTATTGAAGACAATATTAGCGATTCCTAAACGAAAATAGGAAACATAAACGACATCTAGGACTCAAACCCAGTACACTTGCTTTGCCGGGGCACCGCTCCACCAACTGAGCTAATGGAACCCTATCTCCTTCGGTCATATTTAATTGTATCATACTTCGAATAAGAACTACCAACATTGTCTTCATTTTTTATCACCGCACATTTTTATTGGTTAACACGAGCTAAATGTAATCTAGACAGTGTCTTAGGATAAATATATTTTATTTTTATTTTAATGTGCGGCATCTTTTGACTTTTCTGCAAGTCGAGGTAGAATATAGTATATGTATATATTTATATATATATATATCCCGCTACATTTGTTGCGTCCGACCCCTAAAAACTCCATAGCATTGCAGCGTCCACCGACTTACAGCGTCCGATATATGGACGCTACAATGTTTTGACGTCAAAATTGGCCAGAACGATGCTTACCCAATTTAGAATCGTATGGCAAAAATTTTTGTGGAAGCAAAAAATCTCTCAGAATGTCTGGAAACGAATATTGAACGTTTGAAATTTTTCCGACAGGTTCGCTACACGATGTATATATCGAGCAGTGTATGTTTTTATTCATTTCTACGATCTTGCCGCGTCCACGAAGTAATATAATTTTCGATACATAACGACGATCGTGCTGCGTCTACGCATTACGTCGATAGTATTGCGTCCTCGATACCGATTATATATATATATTTTTTTAATAACTTAAGGAGTTAAACCTCAAATTGAAATCATAACTTAATGAGTAAAACCCCGTGCCCCGAAAAGGCACGGGTCCTGGATTCGAGTCCTAGATATGACCGTATCCTTTGAATCGTTTTGTTTTGAACCGCTTATATTGTCTTCAATAAAGAAATGTTAACATTTCTCTAAAATCTGTAGAGTTTTTGACTCCAGTTCCTGGGAGGAAGGTTCAATTCTCAGTGAAACCAAATATTTTTAAGTTTGGAAAGACATTTTAAAATATATTTTTTTCATTGAAAGTTTGAAGTCTCAACTTGTCGTAATTGTTTGTTTTTCGTATATTATACTTAATATTTTTATATCTCTAAGGTCAAATAGAATGATTACCAATTCAATATGAAGATGATTTAATCGATCATTGACTAATTCTCTTAACTCATTAAATTAATCATTCTTTTGGAATCATCGGCACTTTAATGGCATTACGCATATCTGCATATTATTATTGTTGGCTTGAAAATGACGTCATATTCCGTAAAAATACATTGGTGATTAATATTGTGCTCAGTTTGATCAATACAATACTTAAGTGGGTTCATGTCAAGGGTCAGATAACAGAAAAGCTTATATGAGATCTGAATATATATCAATGATTTCAGAATTTGTGAAACGCGTCGAAGTTTTTTAATTTTTGAAGATACTTCTCATATTCTTTTAATGTTTTACCTATGTAAATTGTAATAAAAAAGGAGTTTGTGCCAAGACAGAGTTGCGTGGTCGTCTAACTTTTGTTTGATGTGCTTAACTTCTATTTTCTTAACTTCTTTTTCCACATAAAGGCTCTTCATTACTGGCACAATCCTCATTTTGTATGTGTAATGTACTGGAGTACTGTTTAACTATCTTCTTACTATGGAATACAAGTAATAACGGAAATATTCAGTTAATGCTTGGGTTCGTCAAAGATTTTGAGTTCTTTACTATCGTAAGATAGTTACAATTAATATCTTGCATGCCATACGTTCGTTCTATCAGATACTGTGAGTTTTTCGAGCCATTTACTATGATCGCTCTTTTCGTGTAACAGGCCTGCGGCCCTTCCCTCAGCTCTTACTAATCTCCAGAATTTGGCTGAATTTAAACGGGCTTTAAAAACAAAATTATTTAAAACATCTTACCATTCATAAATCGTAGCTTCTTTTCAATATTTTATGATAAGCCATATTCTAAAACTTCGTAATTATTTGGTTTCGGTTGCCTTCTTATTGTACCTTTTTTTAAATGTCTGCTCAAATGACTCTCATTTCTGAGCACAAACTGCCTCCTGTTTTATATTACATTTTAGTTTTAATGTTCTTGTTTTGTCCTGTCCTGCTATTATTGTTATTCTAAGTTTTTTCATCACTTTTTATAAACAGTATATTTAGTGTTATAATATTAGATCTGTATTGGGCAAGTCACACTGTAGGAATAATTCTAAGAACATGGCCATTAATACTAAATTATCGTTTTTAAGTTTGTAATAGTACAGCGCACTTGAAATGAAATGACACGAAACTGCGCTATATAAATGCTATGTTATCATTATTATTATTATTCTAACGAGGGAATCAACTAGAACTGAGCTGGCTACCTAGGAATCGGCTAGCATTAGCTGTACTCGTAACCACTCGGGTACAGCCGACATGTTGTCTCTGTCATATGTGTTAAATTCTTTTTTTGTTATGAATGATTTATTCTGTATTAAAAGGAACCACCGTAAATAAATAAATAATTTTAGTACATCCCTGGCAATTATGACTCAGCCCAAGATTAGAAAAATCGTAGCTGTGAGTTTAACGCTGCAACTGTTAACATGAACATTACATTGATTGAACCAATAATTAAACATTCTGATTATTTTAATTAATTTCAATTTGAATTGTTAACAGTCCTCAATAACAAAGTACTTACTTTTGCCTTTTATAATGATTTCAATTACCAACCTAAAAATACTCAACATAGGCTCACTATTAGTGGTGCGTTCAATATATAATTGTTGAAAAGTTATTAATATATATGGGCGCCTCATTTTTATAAGATTAACACTAAGATTTGCTATTTCTTTTTACATTCAAAACCCGGCGTGCGCAAGTAAATTTTATTTGATGAATTTGTGTTATTTCACAATTTATTAATTAAAAATAATATATAGTATATTTACGGCACGTTCCAGAGTGGAAGATACTCTCAGTACCGCACTGGTGTAAGACCACCATTCGGAATTGAAACGTTGCTTGAAATGGTTTTCCTAGACCTGGATAAACCAGCCGGTGTGGTCAAAGGATCTCCCTCAATTGATCTCTCCCGATCTGGCCGCCACGCAGCTGGTGGGTAGGCGTATCCGTCTCCGAGACCTGGACAAACCAGCCGGTGTGGTCAAAGGATCTCCCTCAATTGATCTCTACTGATCTGGCCGCCACGCAGCTGGTGGGCAGGCGTATCCGTCTCCAAGACCTGGACAAACCAGCCGGTGTGGTCAAAGGATCTCCCTCAATTGATCTCTCCCGATCTGGCCGCCACGCAGCTGGTGGGTAGGCGTATCCGTCTCCGAGACCTGGACAAACCAGCCGGTGTGGTCAAAGGATCTCCCTCAATTGATCTCTACCGATCTGGCCGCCACGCAGCTGGTGGGCAGGCGTATCCGTCTCCAAGACCTGGACAAACCAGCCGGTGTGGTCAAAGGATCTCCTTCAATTGGTCTCTCCCAATCTGGCCGCCACGCAGCTGGTGGGCAGGCGTATCCGTCTCCGAGACCTGAACAAACCAGCCGGTGTGGTCAAAGGATCTCCCTCAATTGATCTCTACCGATCTGGCCGCCACGCAGCTGGTGGGCAAGCGTATCCGTCTCCGAGACCTGGAAAAACCCAACCTCCATGAAACCGAATACTCCTGCAAAGTAAACAATATCTTCAATATAGTAACTGAATATTTTTTTTAAATGCCGAACGATTACCGAATAGTTTTTGTGATATCCTTTGTATTAATGTATGAGCTCACCTATATATGGAACTCGATTAGTTTGTTAGGTTACCATAGATGGCGTTAGCTGTCGAAAATAATAGGATAATAAATAAGGTGAGTACCTTAACGTCGGGGTGTTTTGTTAAAGGCTAAGAAAGTTTGTGAGAAATCCCGAAGATACAAGAGTTTTTTGTAGAATTACTATAGTAAAATAAAATTCTGCTCGGCCCTGCAGGCGGCTTTTTGATAGGCCTCGCCCAATTTAGTTACGTTCAGTGATAGTAGAGATTTGCTGCTTTGTATTTACAAGACCAATTATTAAAATTTACTTATCCCATAGGTACCTTATAATTTTTTATCTTAATAAAAACATTTGTGAATGCCTACTATACTCGTACTTATAGTTTAATATATTATTTGATAATGTGAGCCACACCGTGTGCTTTACCTGAGATGGGGCGCCATATATACGTATTTTGTATAACTTCGTTCATTTGAAATTTACTGGACGAATTGCTGAACAAAAAAAACAGGAAAATTCGAAAATCTCAAACATTGAATTCGGAAAATGAGCTATGAAATTCTTGTAAAAACATTTTCATTTCGATATTATTATATTAAGATTGGAAATTATTCATGATAAAAATTTTATTTTTCAGAAAAAAATTCTAATAAGTCGGATTTTTTTGGCGAGAAAATTGGTCCGATATTGTGACGGGAAATGGGTTCTCTTTGCTATAAAGTGATGTTTGGAAATTTTCACTTTGAGTGTACGTCGAGTTTCACGCACGTGCACCGGTGCACAGGGCAGGCTTCACTCCTTAGAGCAGGCTCCATTGAAATATCTGTAGAACAGACTCAGTATGCTCATATTGTGACATTATGTTCTTTGGCCGCAAACGTTTTACTGAATCACTGAACTGCATTTTATTGCTCACCGAAAATACCATTGGAAGATTTTAAAATTTCTTACTAATTTTTCTTCTTCATCTTTTAATCTTAGATTAAATCCCTAATGAGATAAATCACGAACCGCTACTGCTTCTGAGTACATGTCCAAGCCACCTAATCTGCGAAAATTTCTATGTAGAATATCAGGCCATGTTTATCGTTAAGTTGATAACACCTGTAAAGCATTTGAAGGTGTTAAACCTTATTTAACCCGTGAAACTTAATCAGTTTCTTCATTAAGAAAACCTCTCTCTGCAATGAAGGCTTGTTTCGTAGTCGCTTTCGGTATGTTTGATTACATTTTTTTGGGTTTCTTTTACATAAGTACTATAAATAAATTTGCATACACCAATATTTGATGAAAAAGTATCAACACGTTTCAAAACCAATGGTTTCTTCGTCAGTATAATATATTTTAAACGGTTCCATGATAACTCAACACAGTGACGATTCAACACACTTTTAAAAAGTGATATAAAGTCATTAGAAACGATGAAAAAAAAATTAAACCTAACCTAACCTACTTAACCCAGCTAATAAAGTTTTTGTTTCATCACTTTATATAACTTTTTAAATATGTGATGAATTATTATTGAGATGATTTATCCGGTCACCATTTTAAACGTATATTTACTCGAGAAATTGGTGTCACATATATACATTTTTTCATATTACATCATACCATTCCTCAAAATATTAATATGGAAACATACAAAACTGCTTACTGTGGTTTAAAGACAATGAATAATGAAATAGAGTTCACCGTTTATTAAATATTTTTACGTTTTATAAATTTGGCAAATTATGACAAGCGATCGTTCAAAACGTTTTTGCCAACTTGGAAATATTATTAATAATATAAATTACGCGTTTATGCTGACGAAGAAACCATTGGTTTTGAAACATGTCGATCCTTTTTGAAACAGTGGTGTATCAAAATTAAATTTTATTAAAATTAAAATGACGCCACAAAGTGATTATTAAAAATTTTTGAAGAAGTACTTATTAATTTGATCATATTATTTTACTGTGCGACAGATTAATTATTCATTTACAGTATAAAATTTATTAAACATTTGGGAAGATAAGTTTAAGGATTATCTATAATTTTATCGGGTGAGATGTGTTCAGGATGCACCAGCCCACCAACTGTGTGGCGTGCCAGATCGGGAGAGGCTGCTTTGTGGAGATTCTTCAATGGATACATAAAATAGTAATTCAAAAAATTAAATTAAATAAACTTGTGAACATTTGTTCGCACTTGTTTTACAGAGCATTTAGGGAAATTCGCCATCTGATGTATGCGCTGTGCCACTGGGCTACGGCCTGGACGAGAGTATTCTCGAATACGACCGGACCTGCAGTAGCTAGAATCTAGCTAGGGTTCCTAAACTTGTATACCCCGTAGAACCACTGCCTGTCAAATATTAAATTTTCTTAAACTTATTTACGTTCGTCAAATATGTATTTCTTTTTTTCGTAAAAAGATTAGCTACCGCGTTAAGACTCCACGAGGTATAAAGATGGAAAATATATCAAAAACTTTTCTGCAATAATCCTGCATAATTGCAGCAGGTATATATTTCTAAAGCCGCTGAAGTTCTTCGAAGATGTTTATTCTTATTCATTTCTTCTCGGCATTTGATATTTGATTCTTCAATGTCACCCACCGTACGGATCGATAATGCAGTTTAGAAGTCTGTCTAAAGTAAAAATAAATATTGAATATAAGCCAGAATGTCCTCCACCATCCTAGAGGTGTGTGATTGACACATTGGGGGGAATTGGGAATTATATAACTCAAACAATTTTATGAAATAACAAATAACCAATTTCTAAGGATGACCATTTTCACGGAATTTGAAGAATTCATCAAATTTAACCGTTCATTTTCGAGTTCTGTGAAAGTCCTATTCAAGTTCCGTTATTATATCACTATATGGTAGTTGTTTGACAGAACGGAAACAATAACAGAATTTGAAAAAATAAATCACAGAACTTAAAAAATAACTTTGAAATTTTAAGAATTGTTCAAATTCTCTGAAACAACCCGTCCTAAATCCATTCTAAGTGATATGTACACACAATCTGTGTAAGATGTATTACTTTATTTGCAGAATGACAAAATTTTGTTGTAAATGAAGGTAACACTACACGTAATTTGATTAAGGCGATGCCATACGTAGTAATGCAAAATCATGCGTTTTTGGTTTGAAAATTTTGTCGCCTAGAAATGTTCCAGATGCTTTAGTTAAATACTGCAAGTAGAATACATCTCGGCCTTTGAAATAATCGAGTATTTTTTAGATAAGTCTTTTTATAAGCCCAGAAAAAAATAATGTAAAGGCCTATGAAAACTGCTTTAAAGTTCAAAATCTCCTACTTACGAACCCATTTTCGGTTATGATTTTATTGTGTAATGTGGCAAATTAAGTTATTTATAAAACGATCGAAAAAAAATATATATATATGCCTGAACATCCTCAAAATAAAATAAAAGGCACTTTTTGGCCATGTTTTTTTCTTACATAAATCAAAACAGGCGGATGGTGTTAAGCGGGAATTTAAACCTTATCGCCATCTACGTAAGGGTTGTTATTGATAGCGACTCAATTTAAAATACTACACGACGTAGTGCATCGCCTTAAGATCTGATTTAAATTTCGTGGAACCAAGTTTTTTCTAGCTGACATGGATCTCTGTCAAAGTCCATACAGACCACTTTGGAAGTTTCTAAGCAAGATCAATAATTTTATAACTTTTGTTGTTGTTTTTTCTACTTGGACAGTTATTCTGGCGTTTGCTTCGCTGAGTCGAGGAGATATTCACTACTACAAAAGCGAGTCTTCTCGGTCAGAGTTTGGCAAGCTCCCTTGCGATAAAATCATCGCTTGCCCTTCCAAAATAGAGCCGGTGTGCGGCTTCTTCAGCGATGGCACCAACAAAACCTTCTACAATTCCTGCCTCGCGTCTTCGTACAACTGTGATAACACTCTCCGTAAGTCTGAAGCAGAGACGCTCGAAGTGTAACATTTAATCACTGAAGACAACTAAGACAATATAAAGTTTCACATATTTCGTTTGAGAATCGTTCATATTGTCATCAATGATTAAATATTACAATTAGAAGTTTTACTAACAAAGTTATGCCACTGTATGAATAACAAAAAATCTATTACAGAACTCAAATCATTATTATTATTACCATTATTTAATGAGCAGGCAGCATTCTACTAATGCAATAATATGTGATTACACAGTAAGTTTAACAGTAATTGAATTTTTCTTTTCATTAGAAATAAGTTACTCCTTTTTTTCTCTCCAGATAAGAATCCAATCGAGCTTTAAATTGATTTATATTTGTACAATCGATGACATGTTGTGGAAGTTTGTTCCGTGCATCCACTAATCTATTGGTTTATATTAGTAGAATCTATCACATGTTGTGGAAGTTTGTTCCGTGCACCCACTAATCTATTGGTTTATATTAGTAGAATCTGTGACATGTTGTGGAAGTTTGTTCCGTCCATTCACTAATCTATTCGTTTATATTAGTAAAATCTATGACATGTCGTGGAAGTTTGTTCCGTGCATCCACTAATCTATTGGTTTATATTAGTAGAATCTGTGACATGTTGTGGAAGTTTGTTCCGTCCATTCACTAATCTATTGGTTTATATTAGTAGAATCTATGACATGTCGTGGAAGTTTGTTCCGTGCATCCACTAATCTATTGGTTTATATTAGTAGAATCTATGACATGTTGTGGAAGTTTGTTCCGTGCATCCACTAATCTATTGGTTTAAATTAGTAGAATCTATCACATGTTGTGGAAGTTTGTTCCGTGCACCCACTAATCTATTGGTTTATATTAGTAGAATCTGTGACATGTTGTGGAAGTTTGTTCCGTCCATTCACTAATCTATTGGTTTATATTAGTAGAATCTGTGACATGTTGTGGAAGTTTGTTCCGTCCATTCACTAATCTATTGGTTTATATTAGTAGAATCTATGACATGTCGTGGAAGTTTGTTCCGTGCATCCACTAATCTATTGGTTTATATTAGTAGAATCTGTGACATGTTGTGGAAGTTTGTTCCGTCCATTCACTAATCTATTGGTTTATATTAGTAGAATCTATGACATGTCGTGGAAGTTTGTTCCGTGCACCCACTAATCTATTGGTTTATATTAGTAGAATCTGTGACATGTTGTGGAAGTTTGTTCCGTCCATTCACTAATCTATTGGTTTATATTAGTAGAATCTATGACATGTCGTGGAAGTTTGTTCCGTGCATCCACTAATCTATTGGTTTATATTAGTAGAATCTGTGACATGTTGTGGAAGTTTGTTCCGTCCATTCACTAATCTATTGGTTTATATTAGTAGAATCTATGACATGTCGTGGAAGTTTGTTCCGTGCACCCACTAATCTATTGGTTTATATTAGTAGAATCTGTGACATGTTGTGGAAGTTTGTTCCGTCCATTCACTAATCTATTGGTTTATATTAGTAGAATCTATGACATGTCGTGGAAGTTTGTTCCGTGCATCCACTAATCTATTGGTTTATATTAGTAGAATCTGTGACATGTTGTGGAAGTTTGTTCCGTCCATTCACTAATCTATTGGTTTATATTAGTAGAATCTATGACATGTCGTGGAAGTTTGTTCCGTGCATCCACTAATCTATTGGTTTATATTAGTAGAATCTATGACATGTTGTGGAAGTTTGTTCCGTGCATCCACTAATCTATTGGTTTATATTAGTAGAATCTATGACATGAGGTGGAAGTTTGTTCCGTGCATCCACTAATCTATTGGTTTATATTAGTAGAATCTGTGACATGTTGTGGAAGTTTGTTCCGTGCATCCACTAATCTATTGGTTTATATTAGTAGAATCTGTGACATGTTGTGGAAGTTTGTTCCGTCCATTCACTAATCTATTGGTTTATATTAGTAGAATCTATGACATGTCGTGGAAGTTTGTTCCGTGCACCCACTAATCTATTGGTTTATATTAGTAGAATCTGTGACATGTTGTGGAAGTTTGTTCCGTCCATTCACTAATCTATTGGTTTATATTAGTAGAATCTATGACATGTCGTGGAAGTTTGTTCCGTGCATCCACTAATCTATTGGTTTATATTAGTAGAATCTGTGACATGTTGTGGAAGTTTGTTCCGTCCATTCACTAATCTATTGGTTTATATTAGTAGAATCTATGACATGTCGTGGAAGTTTGTTCCGTGCATCCACTAATCTATTGGTTTATATTAGTAGAATCTATGACATGTTGTGGAAGTTTGTTCCGTGCATCCACTAATCTATTGGTTTATATTAGTAGAATCTATCACATGTTGTGGAAGTTTGTTCCGTGCACCCACTAATCTATTGGTTTATATTAGTAGAATCTGTGACATGTTGTGGAAGTTTGTTCCGTCCATTCACTAATCTATTGGTTTATATTAGTAGAATCTATGACATGTCGTGGAAGTTTGTTCCGTGCACCCACTAATCTATTGGTTTATATTAGTAGAATCTGTGACATGTTGTGGAAGTTTGTTCCGTCCATTCACTAATCTATTGGTTTATATTAGTAGAATCTATGACATGTCGTGGAAGTTTGTTCCGTGCATCCACTAATCTATTGGTTTATATTAGTAGAATCTGTGACATGTTGTGGAAGTTTGTTCCGTCCATTCACTAATCTATTGGTTTATATTAGTAGAATCTATGACATGTCGTGGAAGTTTGTTCCGTGCACCCACTAATCTATTGGTTTATATTAGTAGAATCTGTGACATGTTGTGGAAGTTTGTTCCGTCCATTCACTAATCTATTGGTTTATATTAGTAGAATCTATGACATGTCGTGGAAGTTTGTTCCGTGCATCCACTAATCTATTGGTTTATATTAGTAGAATCTGTGACATGTTGTGGAAGTTTGTTCCGTCCATTCACTAATCTATTGGTTTATATTAGTAGAATCTATGACATGTCGTGGAAGTTTGTTCCGTGCATCCACTAATCTATTGGTTTATATTAGTAGAATCTATGACATGTGTGGAAGTTTGTTCCGTGCATCCACTAATCTATTGGTTTATATTAGTAGAATCTATGACATGAGGTGGAAGTTTGTTCCGTGCATCCACTAATTTATTGGTTTATATTAGTAGAATCTATCACATGTTGTGGAAGTTTGTTCCGTGCACCCACTAATCTATTGGTTTATATTAGTAGAATCTGTGACATGTTGTGGAAGTTTGTTCCGTCCATTCACTAATCTATTGGTTTATATTAGTAGAATCTATGACATGTCGTGGAAGTTTGTTCCGTGCATCCACTAATCTATTGGTTTATATTAGTGGAATCTATGACATTTTGTGGAAGTTTGTTCCGTCCATTCACTAATCTATTGGTTTATATTAGTAGAATCTGTGACATGTTGTGGAAGTTTGTTCCGTCCATTCACTAATCTATTGGTTTATATTAGTAGAATCTATGACATGTCGTGGAAGTTTGTTCCGTGCATCCACTAATCTATTGGTTTATATTAGTAGAATCTATGACATGTTGTGGAAGTTTGTTCCGTGCATCCACTAATCTATTGGTTTATATTAGTAGAATCTATGACATGAGGTGGAAGTTTGTTCCGTGCATCCACTAATCTATTGGTTTATATTAGTAGAATCTATGACATGTTGTGGAAGTTTGCTCCATGCATCCACTAATCTATTGGTTTATATTAGTAGAATCTATCACATGTTGTGGAAGTTTGTTCCGTGCATCCACTAATCTATTAGTTTATATTAATAGAATCGATGGCATGTTTTGGAAGATTGTTTCGTGCATCCACTACTGTATTGGTTTATTCTAGTAGAATCGATGACATGTTTCGGAAGATTTTTCCGTGCATCCACTACTCTATTGGTTTATATTAGTAGAACATATGACATGTTTTGGAAGATTGTTCCGTGCATCCACTACTCTATTGGTTTATATTAGTAGAACCTTTGACATGTTTTGGAAGATTGTTCCGTGCATCCACTACTCTATTGGTCTATATTAGTAGAACCTATGACATGTTTTGGAAGATTGTTCCGTGCATCCACTACTCTATTGGTCTATATTAGTAGAACCTATGACATGTTTTGGAATATTGTTCCGTGCATCCACTACTCTATTGGTTTATATTAGTAGAACCTTTGACATGTTTTGGAAGATTGTTCCGTGCATCCACTACTCTATTGGTCTATATTAGTAGAACCTATGACATGTTTTGGAAGATTGTTCCGTGCATCCACTACTCTATTTGCAAGGAAGTGTTTCCTATGCTTGATTGTAAAATATGTTTTATTCATTATTTTTAGAGTCCACCAAGATTTATATTTTTCTTGGTGGCAAAGATTTCTTGGATGTCAGGGCAACCATAATGTCCAGATAAAATTTTGAAAGTCTCAATCAAGTTCCCTCATTTTCTTCTTTCTCTTAACATTGGTAATCTTAGTTCCTTGTGTCTATCTTCATAATGGTCATCTTTCAATTTTCTTAGTATTTTTATAAATCGTCTCTGTACTCTCTCCATTTGATCCATATATTTCACCAAATATGAACTCTTCTTTGTGTACATTTTTGTTATTTTTTGTGACATTGCTATTCTTGCATATATTTTCTTTTTGCAGTTCATTCGTGTGACGTTATACCGTTGAAAATCGACGGCCTAGAGTTAAAATATTTTAGCTTCATCAATCGTAATATTGATAAAACTGAAATTGAAAGTTTGTAAACCTTGAGACATTGATAAAGAATAAGTTTTCAATCCCATATTGAAGTATCTATTTCTGATGTAAATACTATATTCTTAGCGTGAATTCATCAATATAATCTCTGTGTTCATAAAAAAAAATGAAAATATATGTTTTATGTCAGTATATTTGGGACTCTAGGTTATGTGGCATATTGCGTGCGAATTAATTTTGTGGACTTTAATCAATATATTTTGATAACCTTTCAAGTTGACATAACTATTTTGGAAGCAGGATAACATTTAGTTACAATTAGGAACTGACTTACCCGCGGCCCTTTGAAACACGTCTTGTGAGCGCACTTATGTGAACTTTCCAAGTTCTTTTAACAGACTAGATATTAATACACTCCGATGGTTACTTACTGTGTAAATATATTAATCAGTAATCTCTTAAGTTGGAGAATTGTTGGCTGTTTACAAAAGTTGTTGAGTTGTCAACAAAACTCCGGCAGTATGCGTCCACCAGTTGAAAAGGGTTTTAGCAAGCCTTCGGAAGCGTCAACGGAACAAGATCTTTGCGGGCGCTTCCTATCTATTGCAGGTTCGCCATGCATGGCAAATGTATTATTTAACAATTCCTTGCCTCGTGCATACAAGACATGCAATCTGAGTTTCGTGATTATTATAATGGAAGGGGTAAGAACAAAAATACTTTTGGCTTTCGTATTCCTCTTAGTACACTCTGAGGGTCAAAAATGATTTAAGATTTTCACGGCCAAAAGTATTTTTGTTATTTGTTTTTGGGGTATTATGCCGTGTTGCGCTAACTCCTTCTTTAGCCAACGTTTCGGACAGCATTGCAGTGTCCATCATCAGGGCAGATGTCTTATTTGAGGTTGTGTTAAAATGTGAGCTTAAGTATGAGGTTGTGATACCGTGTTGCCAGCTCCAACCCTCTGAGCTAGCATTAACGTATCATTTTTTTTATTTAAAGTGGTTTTCTTCGTTTAGCTCTGGTGTATCCGTCAATTACCGGATACCAAGAACTATTAAGCTTAGCTCCATCGTCTCTATTGATGTTTACGGGATTTTTATGAATTTCAATGGCCTCCGTAATCAGCCGTGCTCTATAAGTTTTCGGCCTCCCCAGGATTTCAGGAACAAATCCAAAGTAATGCCCGGTGTCAATCAAATGCTCGGCAATTGCCGATTTGTCAGGGTGGCCGAGTTTACAAGCTCTGAAGTGTTCCGAAATTCTTTTGGAGATAGTCCGCTCTGTCTGGCCTACATAGACCTTGTCACATCCGGAACAGCTGAGTTTATACACTCCATCTGTTTCCAGAGGAAACTTAGTCTTTGCAGACCTCAGTAAGTCCTGTATCTTTGTTGTTGTTTCGAAGACAGTCTTGATATTTTCCTTTCTCAAAAGCTTGGCAATTTTGTCTGTCACATTGTGCACATAAGGCAGGAAGGCACAGCCTTTCGACTTTTGTTCAACTCTGTCTTCGTTTGGTGCAGATTTGGCTCTTATGATTTGCCTTGTCTGACTTGCTGGGTAGCCGTTACGCTCCAGTGCATCGGTCAGCTTCGTAAGTTCCGCTCCGATTTTATGTTCTTCGCATATTCTGGTCGCTCGGGTCACCAATGTATGGATAAGTCCTCTCTTCTGCGCTGGGTGGTGGTGCGAATCAGCGTGTAAGTACCGATTCGTATGGGTTGGTTTCCTATATACAGTATGCCCTAGGCTACCATCGTGTTTCCGCATCACCTCCACATCTAGAAAGGGCAGGATTTTATCTTCGTTTTCCAGTTCCATTGTGAATTTAATTTTGCTGTGGAGAGAATTAAGATGGTCCAGGAATTCGTTTAGTTTCTCCGTTCCATGAGGCCAAATGGCGAAGACATCGTCGACGTAGCGCCACCATACTTTAGGGACAGCCGAAGCTGTGTCGAGTGCCACTTCTTCAAACTTCTCCATAAAAAAGTTGGCTAGTACTGGCGATAACGGACTGCCCATCGCAACTCCCTCCAATTGCTCAAATAGTTCACCCTGAAATGCAAAGTATCCCGTTTTGAGGCAGTGTTCAAAAAGTTTTCAAATGTCTTCCTCATATATCTCCCTGAGCATTGTCATGGAGTCTTCTAGAGGCACATTTGTGAAAAGTGACACGACGTCAAAGCTGACCAGAATATCTCCTTCCTCAGTCTTAACTTTCTTGAGCTTACTTATCAGATCTGTTGAATCCTTAATCCACGATTCAGTTTTACCAGTTTGCATCTGCAGTAATCTTGAGAGGTATTGGGAAAGTTTGTATGTAGGAGCGCCAATAGCGCTGACAATCGGTCTCATTGGGATTTCCTTTTTATGTATTTTTGGGAGACCATACAGGGCAGGAGTTCTAGAGGCTTTTACAAAAAGCTTAGACCAATCCTCTTTTCTGATGCTAGAAGCTTTCACTAGTTCCCTTGTCTTTATGTCAATCTTGTTGGTGGGGTTGTTTTTAATCTTCTTATAGGTGCCTGAATCGCACAAGAGGTCTTCCATCTTCTTTGTGTAGTCTGCCGTATTAATCACGACAGTGGCATTTCCTTTATCGGCTGGCAGAACCAAGATTTCCTCATTGGCGCGTAATTCTTTTAGGGCCATAAACTCTCCTTTCGTGATATTGGGGCGGGGTATTTCAGCCCTTTTCAAAATATGGCAAGTCTCTTGCCGGATGTCCTCTGCTTGCACCTCTGACATTTTGTGTACTTTCATCATTGTATGTAGTGCAGTCTCTACACCACATACGATGGATTCCACAGGTATCTTTTTGGGGGCCACTGCAAAATTCATCCCCTTTGCCAGTACAGAAGTTGCGTCTGGGCTCAACGCAAGGGTCGAAATGTTGATGACAACTTTATTTTGATCGAGTTGTTTTCGCTCACCTTTTTTGTCTCGGTTGAGCCTTTCAAACTTTTGTTTCTGTCTCGCATCTGTTGACTGCTTAGATCTTACTGCTTGTTGGTAAGTCATGTTGTCAACTTTTCTCCAGTCTTCTTCGGTAAGGGTTGCACTTAGGTGCAGATGTAGAGCGAAAAGGTCCCGAGATACTCCAACCAGCTCGCCTCGCACATTGTGGATCCTCTCCCTTAATAGTGCAGCCTCCGCTCTTTGGAATACTCTATCTGCTTTCCGGGATGTGATGTGTCTTTTTATTTGGATGTGTACTGGTACAATCGATTCTTCTTTACACCTCTTGAGAAAAGCAAGGCTGCCCAAAAAATGGTTTCTTTTCTTTCTCAGATTCTCCAATCGTCGTACCAGTGTGTGAACTTCCTCCCCATAGAGGTTCGTCAAAAATGATTTAAGATTTTCACGGCCAAAAGTATTTTTGTTATTTGTTTTTGGGGTATTATGCCGTGTTGCGCTAACTCCTTCTTTAGCCAACGTTTCGGACAGCATTGCAGTGTCCATCATCAGGGCAGATGTCTTATTTGAGGTTGTTTTTTTTTTTTTTTTTCATTTTCTAGATTCTTATATTCCATGAAGTGGTGAATCATTTAAATTTACTGAATTTAAAGTTAATGTTCTTTATACAAATAGAACGGCGTCATATGCGCCTCACAATTTTTACCTCATATGGGTTTATTTAAATATTACCTGGCTTTTATAGACTTAGAGGCCTTGTATTTTCTCGGTAGGGAAAATTTTTTTTACCTAAAAACCCTACTAAAATTGCATGTATCATCATCCAGCATCAG
Source organism: Hesperophylax consimilis (assembly GCF_061612785.1). Lineage (NCBI taxonomy): Eukaryota > Metazoa > Arthropoda > Insecta > Trichoptera > Limnephilidae > Hesperophylax > Hesperophylax consimilis. The sequence goes on along the minus strand of NC_142861.1, from coordinate 941,790 downwards.
CACCAGCGGCGACCTACAGCGGCCATATACTACATACGTGTCTGTTTGTGTTGTGTTGGGAATGGGAGGGAAATTTTGGCTGCGCCCTTTTGTTGGAGTCCTTCCGCATTTGCCGTTGGGAGTAAGGAAAATCGCAGAAAACCTTACCCAGGAAGGAGCGGCCGAACGTCAACTTGAAACGTTTGCGGCCTTCAGTAACATCGGTATATGATGTCCTGCATTTTTGAGATGTGTGTGTGTGTGTCTGTTTTTATGTTAATATATACTTATGGGAAGATAGAAAATAAACATACATATACATACAAATTATAAAATATTATATAAATATATAAATAGATATATAAACATTATATATTTGGGAAGAAGGTCGGGAGTTTAGGAAATACCTACTGCTCGCTATTCGTCCGCGTCTAGTTCTGGTATGTGCCATATGTGGTCATGGTCCATGAGGATGTGTTTTGGTAGTCTATGTGTGTATCTGAATGTCAGGTCGCTCGGAGCATTGTATTGTCCTATGTCTCGTATTAGTTGATTTTTACTAAGTGTGAGTGATTTGTAAAAGCGTTCAGTCAGTCTGTGTGTGAATTCGTATAGAGTTGGAATTTGTTCTCGTTCGTGTAATCTCTTCAAGTTTGTTCTGAGTCTCGTGTTGTATGTGATTTTAATGCAGAGATTTTGAAGTGTCTGTAGATTCTTGTGGTCTGTGTGTGAGATGCTGCTCCATACGGGAATCGCATAAGAGAGTACCGGACGAATGAGCGAGTAGTAGATGAGGAGTTTGGTTTTGGGAAGTAGCGGACTCCGTCTATTGAAAATTGGCTTCATCATGCCGATCGCTTGTCGCGTGCGCGCGTGCATTTTCGCTTGGTGAGATTTCCAGTTGAGGCGGGAGTCCATGGTCAGGCCGAGATATGTAACTTCATCTTTCCATTCAATGCTGTGTCCTCCCATTTCGATGTTGAAGTCAGGTTTTCTATTTATACGTTTTCTCGTAAACATGATGGCTTCGGTTTTCGCCTCGTTCAGTTTCAGGCGCCATTTCTTGTAATACTCTACGAGCGCGTCGAGCGCTCTCTGTAGGTAAATCGCGGCCATGTTCGCTTTCAGCGAAGAAACGTATAGTTTGACGTCATCTGCGTAGATAGACAGATTGCATCTCTCGTCTCGGGGGATGTCGTAGGTGAATAGAATGAAGAGAAATGGTCCCAGTAAACTTCCTTGCGGCACGCCTTTTGGAATCTCACGCATTGAAGATAGCACGTTCCTTATGAACACTCTGAACGATCTATTCTTTAGGTATTCCTGTATCAGTCTCGTTAGGTATATGGGCGTGTTAGTGCGGTGCAGCTTATGCACGAGCCCGTCAATCCATACGGTGTCGAATGCCTTCTCTAGGTCGATGAGCGCAGCGGCGGTGAAGCGATGTTCGTTAAATTTTCTTGCGATAAATTCCGCTACTCTGGTGAGTTGATGGGTCGTGGAGTGCCTCTTTCTGAAGCCGAACTGCTCGTCTGGCAAAGTCTTGTTGTCGTCGTGGTGTGGTACAAGCCTGTTGAGTATAATTTGTTCAAATACCTTGCTCAGCGTAGATAATAGGCTAATCGGCCGGTAACTTGTCGGTTGCGTTCTATCTTTATTCGGCTTTGCGAAAGGCAGCACGGTCGCCGATTTCCAAATCTGGGGGAAATGCCCGGTCATGAGGCAGGCATTGAACAATTTTGTTGTGTAGATGATGGCTTTTTGAGGAAGATGTTTGAGTAGAATTTTGTGTATTTGATCGCTTCCCGGCGCCTTGTTCGTTCTGAGTCGCTTGATTGTGACCGCAATCTCGCTCGGCGTTGTGAAATGAATATCTTCAGCGTTTTTCTGCTCCGCTTCGTTCAAATCTCGTAGAGAGTCAGCTACGATCCGGTCCGTAGCCGGGTCGGAAAGGCCGTCTGTAGCGGCGTAAGCTCTCTCGAACCCGTCGGCGAGTGTTTCAGCTTTTTCTTGTAGCGAAAGCGCCGTCCCGGGGCCGTTCAATTTCTGTAGCGGGGGAATTGTGTAATCTTTATGTCTCAGCGCGCTCGCCATTTTCCATAGGGAATTATCCTTCGGCGTGAGCGACGCAACTTTTTTGTCCCAAAGTTCGCGCTTGAGTTCTGCGATTTCGGTCTTGATTTCCCTCTGCAGGCAGTTGTACGCTGTCTTGAAGTATTCGTCACGCGTGCGGTGGTACATGCGTTGCAGGCGATTTTTGTCCTTGATGAGCGATAAAACGTGTTCGGGAAGCTTGATCGTGTATGAATGTATTTCTTTGAGAGGAATGTGTGTGTCTTGTGCTGTTTGAAGAATCTCTGTGAGAGTGCTTGTAGCTTCGTCGATTTCTTGTGGCGAGCGCAGAGTTCCCGAAGTGAGATGAATTCGTTCGTTGACTTCCTTTTTAAATCCTTCCCAGTCTGCATCCTTATAATTGCGCTGTTTTCTGGGGGTCCTTGAAGTTGTGCCGCCTATAGTAAAGCTCACGGGCAGGTGGTCCGAAGACAGTTCGTCTAATGTGCGCAGTGGAGATATTGTCTTAACATTTTTCTCGAGTACTATATCCAATGTACTCGGATATCTAGATAGTCGCGAGTAGTACGTAGGTCTGTCGGGCGCCATTATCGAATAGGTATTTGTCTGCATGTGTGTAAAGAGCGTGTTTCCGTTCGCATTACCTCTGTAGTTATTCCAGTAGTTGTGTTTGGCGTTCAAATCGCCTCCCATCACAACAATTGGTCCCAGATTGAGCAATTTATTGAGATCTTCTCTCACTAGGTTACTATGGGTGCAGTATACGGAGATGATGGTATGCGCTCTACCCTCTATGGTGACTTCGATAATCGTGGCTTCAGCGTGCTTCAACTTCGGAGTAGGTATTCTTGTGGACGTCATAGATTGTCGAACGAATATTGCGGTTCCTCCGCCTGATCTTCCTTGTCGATCGTCACGATAAATCTCGAAACCTTGCACTCTCAGCGGTACACTTGGATTCAGGTGAGATTCTGATAGGAGAATAATGTCGGTGTGTAATTCGTTTGCCAAAGCGAGCAGTTCGTCTGTCTTGTTGCGCACGCTAAATGCGTTCCATACGAGGACTTTCACCGTCTCGGTATTAGGCATCGAGGGTGTCTAGGAGCTCAATCAGGATGACGAGCTTGTCTGCTCTTGTTGCGCAGCGGGCGAGCTGTGATCGCATCCTCAGGAGGCCTTGGAGCAGGGCCATCAAATCCAGGTTGTCCTCTGTGGGCGCGCGCACGGGCTCCTGCTGTGAGCGGGGCTGTGGGCGTGGCTGTGGGGGCGGCGCGGTCTCGCGCTGCTCTTGGGCGGGGGCGGTGCCTCCGGCTACGTTGGCCCATGTGCGTCCATCCGTCCTCGGCTGAGGAGGTGGCCTGCTCGGGTTCTGTTCTGCCGGCGGGCGTTGGGCCCTTCTGGCAGGTCGCTGCTGTATTGAGGCGACGTACGCTACCCGCTTGGGGCAGCCTCGGTAATTGGCGGGATGCGGGCCTGAGCAGTTGCAGCATGCGGCGGGCTCATCTCTCGTCTTCTTGGGGCATTCTGCCGAAGCATGCTCCAGTAAGCATTTTACGCACCTTGCTGTGTGCGAGCAGTTTCGGGACCCATGCCCGAAGTCTTGACATCTGTAGCACTGAGTGCCGTGCTGAAGGTGGTTGCTCCTGTGCTTCTGGAGTCGAATTCGGCAGTGGCACAGGTATTTGACGGCCGCGCGCAGCTGTCCCATGTTGACTTCCTTATTGAAGTGCGCTAAGTATATGGGATACTCAATTGAGGCGGTCATCTTGACCACCTTTACTGCTGGGAATCCCTGCGATTCCAGGTCTGCCTTGATCTCTTCCACTTCTACGAGCGGCAGGCCCTTGATGACGGCCTTTTTCATCTTTTCCGCTTCGGCCGTGAACGTGTGGAAGCCGCGAGCCTCCGCTCGCAGCCCGTTGGTAAGGGCGCGGTGGTCCTCCATCGTGCGCACGAAAATGTTAGCCGTGCCGCCCCTGTTGTATCTGAAAGTGAAGGGCTTACCAGCTCCCAGATGTCCTTGCACCGCAGCTGTGATCTGCGCGTGCGTCATGTTCCCCAGGGTCATCACAACCGGGGGAACGCGGTCTCTCCTGCCGGTACCTGCGGGAGAGAAAGATGTATTAGTGTTGGCACGCTTGATACGCGGCGCGCCGGCGCCTTCGCTTACCTCGGGCAACTCTTCAAAACGGTTGCCACATTGGAGCGGTTGTGGTCCCCGTGGGGACATGGGCCTCTTCACGGGGTTGGACGGCCTCGTCCAGCCTCCATCCTGGGGGGCAGCAGTCTCCATCGGCTGCTGCGGTCTCGGGGGCGCCACGTAGGCCGACGCTGGGCCTATCGGGGGGCGCCTGGGGGCAGGACTGGGTCCTGCTGCCCAAGAGGGGCCTGCTACGGGCTCCGTCATCTCGGTGGCGTCGGGCGTCGTGGGAGCCGTGGTGGTGGATGGTCTCCGGGTCCTTGGGTCCTCGGGGCGGGGTTGTGGTGCGGGGACCGTAAGGCGCATGGTCCCGGTCTTAGTTCGATGCGCAATTTGGCGAGCGCCGGGCGGTACCACGACCGGGGAGTCCTCGTGGTCAGCGGGGAGCATCCGGGTCGGGAACATGGTCATCTGCGTCGAACGGTGACTCCTCTTGAAAAGGGAGCACGTCTCGGGTGCTTGCGGGCGGTTTGTGGGGGCCAGCGTGGATTTTTTATGTCGAGTAATGCTTTGCGTGAAAAAGTGTTGCCTTGAGAAAGGCAGTTGGGGGCGCGAGCGCCTGCTCAGGGGGCCGGCGGGATTCCTCCGGCCGGCAAAAGTAGCGGGGCCTGGCTGAGTGCACAAGCCAGACAAAAACGCTTGTGTGGTTGTGTCACAAACCACAAAAACGATCAATCAATCGAATATCTATCTCCATCCTCATCCTCTATTTGAGGTTGTGTTAAAATGTGAGCTTAAGTATGAGGTTGTGATACCGTGTTGCCAGCTCCAACCCTCTGAGCTAGCATTAACGTATCATTTTTTTTTATTTAAAGTGGTTTTCTTCGACTCTTTATGGAGAAGTTTGAAGAAGTGGCACTCGACACAGCTTCGGCTGTCCCTAAAGTATGGTGGCGCTACGTCGACGATGTCTTCGCCATTTGGTCTCATGGAACGGAGAAACTAAACGAATTCCTGGACCATCTTAATTCTCTCCACAGCAAAATTAAATTCACAATGGAACTGGAAAACGAAGATAAAATCCTGCCCTTTCTAGATGTGGAGGTGATGCGGAAACACGATGGTAGCCTAGGGCATACTGTATATAGGAAACCAACCCATACGAATCGGTACTTACACGCTGATTCGCACCACCACCCAGCGCAGAAGAGAGGACTTATCCATACATTGGTGACCCGAGCGACCAGAATATGCGAAGAACATAAAATCGGAGCGGAACTTACGAAGCTGACCGATGCACTGGAGCGTAACGGCTACCCAGCAAGTCAGACAAGGCAAATCATAAGAGCCAAATCTGCACCAAACGAAGACAGAGTTGAACAAGAGTCGAAAGGCTGTGCCTTCCTGCCTTATGTGCACAATGTGACAGACAAAATTGCCAAGCTTTTGAGAAAGGAAAATATCAAGACTGTCTTCGGAACAACAACAAAGATACAGGACTTACTGAGGTCTGCAAAGACTAAGTTTCCTCTGGAAATAGATGGAGTGTATAAACTCAGCTGTTCCGGATGTGACAAGGTCTATGTAGGCCAGACAGAGCGGACTATCTCCAAAAGAATTTCGGAACACTTCAGAGCTTGTAAACTCGGCCACCCTGACAAATCAGCAATTGCCGAGCATTTGATTGACACCGGGCATTACTTTGGATTTGTTCCTGAAATCCTGGGGAGACCGAAAACTTATAGAGCACGGCTGATTACGGAGGCCATTGAAATTCATAAAAATCCCGTAAACATCAATAGAGACGATGGAGCTAAGCTTAATAGTTCTTGGTATCCGGTAATTGACGGATACACCAGAGCTAAACGAAGAAAACCACTTTAAATAAAAAAAAATGATACGTTAATGCTAGCTCAGAGGGTTGGAGCTGGCAACACGGTATCACAACCTCATACTTAAGCTCACATTTTAACACAACCTCAAATAAGACATCTGCCCTGATGATGGACACTGCAATGCTGTCCGAAACGTTGGCTAAAGAAGGAGTTAGCGCAACACGGCATAATACCCCAAAAACAAATAACAAAACTCTGAGGGTCATTAATACACTGCACGGCTTGCCTTAGTAGAGTGGCAAGATAAAGATAAACTGTCACTGAGGTATGTAGGTAAGCCACAGGTTTTAGATTGTTATTGTCAGAGCAGGATAGGTAATTGGGTAAGGGAATGAGATGGTTGAAAGCAGGAACATATGTTAATAGGTATACAAAGTTGCGTCAACAGTAGATTTAGTAATATTTGAATGAAAAAATAAAGACTATCTTTGATACATTTCAGTACTTAACTCAATTTCAACCAAAATTAGAGATACAATATTTTTACTCTGAACTATCAAATTATCACTGAAGGATGTCTTCATCCGTTTAATTTTATGTCGGTTGTTCAAACTACAAGGACGGGTTGTTTGACAGAATTTGAACAACTCATCAAATTTCAAGGTTGATTTTCAAGTTCTGTGAAGTTTCTATTATTTTATAATCATTGGACAGTTGTTTCACAATACTGAAATACCTTCATAGAACATTAAAATCGACTTTGAAAATCGATTATTTGTTCAAATTATGTGAAAAAACACGTCCTAACCCATATATATATATTTATATATACTTTTTTTTATATTCGTTTTAATAATTTTTGTTTATATTTCAGAAATAGAATATATAGCTGATAAGGAATGTGGGGCCACCACCAAAATGGGTTAAATGGACCCATCTATCAACTTAATAAAAATTATTCAATTTGGTGTCTTGAATCATATGTATAATATATTAAGATAATATTGATGTATACTTAAAAATGTATTAAATACATACATTTTCACAGCAATACGTGCTTTTATTTAAACGTATTTTTAATACCAAAGATTTCAACACAGTTGAAATGTATTGATGTTCGTACAATTTCTGAATTAATTACGAATTGAGTGTCATTAGTTTGTTGATACAATTTATAAGGATGTGAACTATAGAAGCGGTAGAGGATGATTAAAAACAGTATGAATGACAAAAAAATAATTTCATGACCACATCTAAATTTGGATATAAGATTAAAAATAGGAATGTTGGATTTATTTTTCATTATCTCAATTCCATGAGGAAAATACTCTCCCTATGTCATCTGTAGGGATGCCGTGTGGATTTTATTTTTAAGGAAAGGAAAGAGAAGAAGTTCTGAGAAGGAAAAGGGTATGAGGGGTGGGTAGGTGTCGGGGGGTCAGTGTGTTCAGGAATAACAATAGATGAGTTCATCCTTCCCACGTGGTACAAGGCGATGAGAGAGATCAAAAAGTCTCCCTCAACCGATCCCCGATCCGGCCCAGTACGCAGCAGGTTTGCAGACGCATCCTGAACACACCTCACCCGATCAACCTCTCACACAATATCCGTTCAATTTTTTAAAGAAAATTATAATCCTTCAACCTCTTGGGGGTACCAAATTTTTTTTCAATTGGGCTAATCTATCTGGTATTTGAAGATCCATAGAGACAATTTTTTATAACTTGAAGTTTTTAGTGGATACAAAAAATGGCGGTGGCTGAGTTGATATCGCATTTGGGCCCCACCCAGGCGTAGTGTGATCAATTCCTCGTCTGGCTAGGTCCTCCATCACAGCACAAGCAACATTTTCTGCTTACTGTGGTGGTAGAAAGAGATTTTCAAATATTAGGTTATTCATAACCCGGGAATGTTTGTCTGTCTTTTTTTTAAGATAAAGGTTTTTTTGCATTTCTTCCTAAGATCCATAACTAACTAACTAACTAACCATCACGCCGTTTCCGCAGGAGTAGGCAGAGAGGACGGACCGCCAAACAACTCGGTCTTGGCACACACTACTTGCCTCATTCACAGTCATATATCGTCTCGTACATATTATTATGTTATTCCGACTCTTGACATGGCCCAACTGAAGTATTTGTTTCATTTGATGGTGCAATGTCATCCTCGGGCGTCCTGGACTTCTTTCACCCTTCACTCCTTTTTCCGTTCATTAACTCTACATTCCAAAATCTTAGTCACCACGCATCCATCAGCCTTGTATTCTTTGCTAATTTCCGCATTTTTCACAGGATCATATCATATCATACATGGTCTTACCATCAGTGGTGGATCCCCATCCAGAAGCGGAAGGACACTTAAAAATATATTTGTGACTAAGCTTTAATAAATATATGTCATCAATTCAACTCAAATTATACTTTGATATTGCTAAACATTATTTATGATTTTAATTAATAAACACGTAACTTGGCATTTCGCAACTTCGTATCAGTAGTAATTAATTACCTACAATGAATTAGGAATACAGAGTTACAATGTAATATTTATTTGGAAATTACTACACAATACATTTCCATGACTAAAATTAAAATAATTAATTTAATTAAAAAAATAATGGAAAATAAAGAAAACCATGTTTTAAATTAAGCTATTTTTTATAACCGCCGAGAAATGGTCAGTGATAACTGACCAAATTATATTTTTCTTTTAAGGCGATGCCATACGTAGTAATGCAAAATCATGTGTTTTTTTTGGTTTGAAAATTTGGTCGCATAGAAATGTTTCAGATGCTTTAATTAAATACTGCGATTAGAATACATCTTGGCCTTTGAAATAATCGAGTATTTTTTAGATAAGTCTTTTTATAAGCCCAGAAAAAATAATGTATAAGGCTTATAAAAACTGCTTTAAAGTTAAAAATCTCCTACTTACGAACCCATTTTCGATTATGATTTTATTGTATAATGTGGCAAATTAAGTTATTTATAAAATGATCGAAAAAAAAAATATTTATGCCTGAACATCCACAAAATAAAATAAAAGGCACTTTTTGGCCATGTTTTTTCCTTGCATAAATCAAAACAGGCGGATGGTGTTAAGCGGGAATTTAAACCTTATCGCCATCTACGCAAGGGTTGTTATTGATAGCGGCTCAATTTAAAATATTACACGACGTAGTGCATCGCCTTAATATGACATCAACTGATTACAAAAACAGCAAAAGAATATTCCGAACTATCAAAATATATTTTTTAAAAACGTTTATTCTATGCGACGTTTACGCTTTGTATAACTACCCGACCTACGTCTATAAATATCTCTTTCAAACACATGATTATATTAATCGTATTGTCTCTGTCAGTCCGTCTCGGACATGACCCAAACCTCCAGTTAGTGAAATTTTGTCTACGTAATATTAGGCCATAGGACTATAGTGTCATCTCGTTTATTGTATGGCGCTTATAGAGACAGAAGTTGGGACAGCGGGCTTTTTGACCGAGCATAAGTACATGCAGAATTGCTAGAGCTTCTAACTGAAATGTTAGATGTCACCACTGGCAAACGCCAATTTGTCGCTGCTCGCTATTTGGCAGTATTCAAATCAATTATGGTCAGTGTTATTTTGATATTTATAAAACTTAAGAAATATAAACTACAATTATTGTTTATTATTGCCTATCAGAACGCGTCAATCAACAGAGCGACTCAACTGCTTGATTCTGCATTGACCATCGTCATTTTCAACGTCACTTACAGACAGTTCAGCAACATCTTTTGACGTATGTCACAAAATAATAAATCTGCCCCATGACCTTTTATACTTAAATTTACCTCAAATTAATAAAAATCCATATAATATAAAAATGAATGTTTCAATTCATCCGATTTCGCTGCATATTTTCTATGTGCAAGTTTGTTCTTATTAGTGCAGATACTTTAATAGTACACAACTGCTGACCATGTACAAATCGCAAGTGCGCCCTACTGTCGAATTTGGCAGCCATCTCTTGTCCGGAGCCCTTAAATACCTGAAAAAAACCCTTGACTCTGTGCAAAAACGGGCGGTCCGTTTGATAGATTCCCCAATCATAACAAACGGACTGCAATCTTTAGAGCACAGGCGTCAGGTAGGTATGCTGTCCTTGTTCTATCGGTATTACAATGGAAGATGCTCTGAGGAACTAGCGTCATTGATCCCTTCGGCACCGGTGCGTAGTCGGGATACACGCCAAACGCGCACCCAACATTTATACACGGTTGAGATTTGTCACATGAGAACGGTTCGCTTCTACGAAGACGAAAAATTCGTTCTTAAGTTCAACAGCTCGGCTGTGGAACGAACTGCCGGCCTCTGTGTTTCCTCCCTCCTACAACATGGGACTCTTCAAGACCCATGTTCACTCCTTCCTCTCCACAAAAAGACCCTCCACACAGCATCCCAAAGATGACATAGGCCCTGAGGGAAATTATTTTCTTCAGGGCCTACTGTGTGGAGTTAATATAAAAAAAATTTAAAAAAGTGCCAGGATTCTTTAGAAAGCAGTTTGAATAGTAGAAGTCGGGGATTCTCGAGAAAGACTTAACGCAATATCCCTGCGCTGGAATGAGATACTTAGTCGAATTAAAGTTGAAATAATGTAGTTTTTAACAGTAAAAACTGGGATGATACTACATGGAGTGAATGATAGAAATAGTCGGTGATGCCAAAATAAGACATAAATCAAATAATTATTTGTGGTAAAATCCATGATTTAGAAGTGAATAGTTAAAGAAGTCAAGGACGCCCGAGGAAGACATGGCACGATCAAGTGAAACAAATGCTTAATTACAATACAATAATATCCTTTATATACACACTAAACGGCACACACATCAATGAAGTAAAATATATCAGGGACCTTGGGGTAACACTGGATGTTAAATTAAACTTTATCCAACACACTGATGACATCATTAACAAAGCCAATAAAATACTGGGATTTATAATTCGTATAGCAAAATCCTTCCACAACATAAACACTCTATAATCCTTATTTATTTTTCGGAATAACTTTATTGAGTAAAACCTCAAATTGTAATATTTAAATATTGAAGACAATATTAGTGATTTCTAAACGAAAATCTGAAACAGAAAAATCAGAAAAGGAAACGGTCACATCTGGGACTCGAACCCGGGACCTTTTCAGGACCCAGGAAATTTCAGGACCAGATGTGACCGTTTTCTTTTCTGATTTTTCTGTTTCAGATTTTCGTTTAGAAATCACTAATATTGTCTTCAATATTTTTTACTCTATTATCCCTTTACACCTCATATATTCGCCCGCACCTGGAACACTGTACATCGATCTGGACTCCTTTATACCAAGCCCATATTGAATGAATAAAAAGAATTCAAAAAAAAAATTAAACACATAAATTATAAACTAAACTTATACTTCTCAAATTATATCGAATCCATTAAATTTCATAATTTTAACTCCCTCCAAATACGACGTCTAATTTTTGATCAAATCTTATTGTTTAAAATCTTAAATAATAGTCTGGACTCACCAGAACTTACCAATTTAATAAATCTTCATATTCCGTCTAGATCAACCCGACAATCTGATTTATTTTATCTACCCTCTTGTAGAACAAACATTCGAAAAAAATCCCCAATTCCTCGTGTATGTGCACAATGTAATACAAAATTTTACAGCATTGACATTTTTGGTAATAACCTAAAGAAATATCGATATGAAGTAATGCGTACGATCGATTGTTAAAATGAGAGTATGGAATGTATCGGGAGCATCTCCTATCCTCTTCCTATTTTCCTCTTCCTCTCCACTTCCTTTAACACAAAATTAATTTTAAGATTTCCAATGAACTTTAGCATAAGAAATTTCTGTGGCTTGACTTCAGTTAACTTGTATATTTATATCTATCATTGTACATTATGTAAAAGCTGTTTGTTTTTAACAAATAAATATTATTTTCACCTTAAAAATGCACCCAATTGTCAGGTACACTAAACTGTATAGAATTCTCAACCTCAAAACTTTTCCCCAAACCATTTATAAGTTCCCGAGCAACGTAAATAAATAAAATAATTAAATATGTATGTTTAGGTAATTTAATTATATGACCGATAATTAATTGAAAAATTTCGAAAACAGTGTGGCAATAACATAATTTTATGATAATTCTTTCGTAATAATATATTCAACATATGTATAGGACATTTTCGAAGCGATATATACTTATTTGTTAATTATTATATATGCTGATTATTTCAACACAGTCGTTAACGCGATCCTTGGAAAGTTAATTCGATTTGCTAACAAACACCGGATCAAAACATAAATCTGAAGAAGAACGACCCATACCAATTCGAGAAAATTGTTCGAGGTAGTTCATCTAGTACATATCGACTCCTAGACCCCAGCCAATAAAATTGACTATCTGTTCAAGAAAATTGCCCTTGATAGTAAACTACAATATAACCTTCATATGCATTAAATCACAAATAAAGCTGCTAAAATGTGAGGCTTCATCGTAAGAAACACAAAACTTTTTAATGGCATCGATATCATTAAGCCACTATACATCTGGAGTTTGCATCAGTTGTTTGGTTATAAAATCCACATAAACAAAATCGTAGCAATTCAATAATTGTGCAGGGACAGCTTCATATTCAAAATTTATTCACTGAGTGTACGGAGGTATCATAAGGATGCACTATTCCTGTATAAAGTAGTTAACAATAATATTCAATGCCCAGAGTTGCTAAACAAGATTCCATTCAATGTACCTGCGCGTTCAACACGTTCTTGTGTCCTGTTCAGGCAGGATCAATGCAAAACGAACTCTAGGCAGAATTCTTGCCTGAACAGCCTATACAATAATTACAATAACGTACTATCCAAGGTGGATATTTTCAGCTGCAAACTTACTAAATACAAGAGGTCCACAAAAGAACATTTCTCTGATGGTTAATGTTATGTCTCCATTGTTTATATTTCTATTATGATTTGATTTATATATAAAGGGTGATTTTTTAAGAGCTTGATAACTTTTTTTTTAAAAAAAACGCATAAAATTTGCAAAATCTCATCGGTTCTTTATTTGAAACGTTAGATTGGTCCATGACATTTACTTTTTGAAGATAATTTCATTTAAATGTTGACCGCGGCTGCGTCTTAGGTGGTCCATTCGGAAAGTCCAATTTTGGGCAACTTTTTCGAGCATTTCGGCCGGAATAGCCCGAATTTCTTCGGAAATGTTGTCTTCCAAAGCTGGAATAGTTGCTGGCTTATTTCTGTAGACTTTAGACTTGACGTAGCCCCACAAAAAATAGTCTAAAGGCGTCAAATCGCATGATCTTGGTGGCCAACTTACCGGTCCATTTCTTGAGATGAATTGTTCTCCGAAGTTTTCCCTCAAAATGGCCATAGAATCGCGAGCTGTGTGGCATGTAGCGCCATCTTGTTGAAACCACATGTCAACCAAGTTCAGTTCTTCCATTTTTGGCAACAAAAAGTTTGTTAGCATCGAACGATAGCGATCGCCATTCACCGTAACGTTGCGTCCAACAGCATCTTTGAAAAAATACGGTCCAATGATTCCACCAGCGTACAAACCACACCAAACAGTGCATTTTTCGGGATGCATGGGCAGTTCTTGAACGGCTTCTGGTTGCTCTTCACTCCAAATGCGGCAATTTTGCTTATTTACGTAGCCATTCAACCAGAAATGAGCCTCATCGCTGAACAAAATTTGTCGATAAAAAAGCGGATTTTCTGCCAACTTTTCTAGGGCCCATTCACTGAAAATTCGACGTTGTGGCAGATCGTTCGGCTTCAGTTCTTGCACGAGCTGTATTTTATACGGTTTTACACCAAGATCTTTGCGTAAAATCTTCCATGTGGTCGAATAACACAAACCCAATTGCTGCGAACGGCGACGAATCGACATTTCACGGTCTTCAGCAACACTCTCAGAAACAGACGCAATATTCTCTTCTGTACGCACTGTACGCATTCGTGTGGTTGGTTTAATGTCCAATAAAGTAAACTGAGTGCGAAACTTGGTCACAATCGCATTAATTGTTTGCTCACTTGGTCGATTATGTAGACCATAAATCGGACGTAAAGCGCGAAACACATTTCGAACCGAACACTGATTTTGGTAATAAAATTCAATGATTTGCAAGCGTTGCTCGTTAGTAAGTCTATTCATGATGAAATGTCAAAGCATACTGAGCATCTTTCTCTTTGACACCATGTCTGAAATCCCACGTGATCTGTCAAATACTAATGCATGAAAATCCTAACCTCAAAAAAATCACGCTTTACAACCTCTCTCCATGGCTATAAATGTATTGATAAATGTTTTGTTTTGTAAACGTTTTATATGATCTTTTGTTTTGTATAAATTTTTGAATTCATATTCCTTTCTTTCAAATTTAATTGACTTATTCCTTATTATGCTGTTTCAGTAGAGGTACAGTCACAAGGAGGAAATCCATAATTGGTTTTATTTTGGCTATATAATACTTATGTACAAACTGAAATAAATGTAAACTGTCGATTTTCCGAAAATTAATATAAAAAAAAAGAAATATATAAAATATTAGTCAATTTTCTGTTCAAGAAATATTAACGATATTTGAACATTTTTGACCAATTTCATCCCAACGAAGATTAAATTGAGCTTATTTCGGACGCAGAAACGCCCACAACACAATTACATATATTTATTTATTCAAACGTTCCGTAAAATAGGGTAACTATAATTAATTTTCTGGTGAATTTTATCTGACCGAAGATTGAATTGAGCTTATTTCGGACGCAGACACGCCAACAACACACTTATATGTTTTTATCTCTTCAAATTTACCTTAAAATGGGGTGACTTTAATTAATTTTCTGGTGAATTTCATCCGAACTAAGATTAAATTGAGCTTATTTCGGACGCAGACACACCCACAACATACTTATATCTATTTATCTCTTCATCCGTACCGTAGAATCAAGGGGACTTTTATTAATTTTCTTTTTTTTTTTATAGTGAATACCTCACAAGAGTCCCAACTGCTCCCGTCTGGAGCCAGTGAGACTATGGCATCCCCAATTGGGGGATGTTGTGAGGCTGAAGGTAAGTGGGGAAGGGAAAGAGGAAGGTGGGGAAGTACCTGGCTATTCAGATCTAGTCACTAAACACGGCTAAAGCCATTTGGAGCAACGTTTCAATTCTGAATGGTGGTCTTACACCAGGGCGATACTGGTAGTATCTTCCACTCTGGAACGTGCCGCAAATATACTATATATTATACTATATATTATTTTAATTAATTAATTGTGAAATAACACAATTCAATCAAATAAAATTTATTTGCGCACGCCGGGTTCGAACCCGCGACCTTCGGAATGGCAGTCCAATGCGTTACCACTGGACTATGCCGGCTGTTCAATTTCATCCGAAAGAAGATCAAATTGAGCTTAAAACACTTACATATATTTATCTCTTCAATCGTACCGTAAACTGGGGGGACTTTGATTTCTTTCAATTTCAAGATTCAATTAGTGATAATATAATTTATTGATTTACTGACAGAAACTGATTTACTTTACAATATAAATGACATGAAACTATTCTAAACTATATTTACTCAAAACAGCTTTCGAAATTCAACTATCAATATTTATATATAACTAGAATCCAACTAATTTGATACTTTTTTTCGACCGCGTTACCCGAAAAAAACCATTAAAAAGAAGCTATTAATTTCTGGATGGCAACGAGAAATATGCAAATAACCGCGACGGTCAAAGTCCCCCCCTTATTCTAACGTCACCCCATATTACGGTACCTGCACCATCACGTATACACCGTATAGCTCATTAGGTATATTCTGTTCTTATAATACATGTAAGAGTTAAGGGGAAAATAAAAAATCGCGTGCTTGGCAATAAAAATATTAAAATAAGTTCTAGATGCGACCAAATCTTTTTGTGATTTTTTTGTTTCAAATTTTCGTTTGAGAGTCGCTTGCATTATTGTCCCCAATGATTAAAATAAAATAGGTATTTTGGGTTTATCTCTAAATCTCATTAATTAGTTTATTTTATAAAAGTGTGAGAGAAGGACGGAGAAATAAATTGTGTTATCTCTTGGTTAAAAAACAAAGCTATTTATTTTAATAACCTCCGTAAACCGTAGACTTAAAACCGTTGAAATATAGTTTTTAGCAGAATTCGTCAGGAATAAATTTTTCTTTATTTTCACGAAACTTGTATTTTGGTGTGTTATGCATAAAACCTGTTATTTATGATAATTTCGAGCTCTTGTACTATTAATTATATATGTATGTGTACATAACATAGTACTTTTAATTCAAATACATAATGCCTACTTTTACATAAACAAAATCTTCATTATTTTTAGAGTTTTGAAATAAAATATCAAACAGCAAACAAGATATCGTAAAGGAACCTTCTCAGTTAAACAGAAGTTTGTTTATTATGTAATATAAATAAACAAACTTCAGTTTAATATTATTATTTACTTAAGTATATAAATATTTACTTACAAACGTAGGTATTCAACGAAATAAAAAAAATTTTGCTCTGTTTGTTATTTGTCTTTTTTTATTTTCAATGAAGTAACCGAAAATTCGTAAATTGGATATTTTATGTTGTAAGTTGGAAGGATTATAAATCGGTTCTCGCTATGGGATTCGAACTGTCACCTTTGGTGATGCTGTCAGGAGGATGTTTTTAATGAAATAAAGGAGATGATGTTCTGGGAATGAACACACAGGTAAGAGGGGTGTGTAGGAATCCGGGAGTCAGTGTGTCCATGAGTGACCATGGTGTAGGTTCGATGGGTCGATATAGTCCTGTTGGAGAGGTCAAAGGGTCTCTATCAACAGTACACTGAAAAAAATTATCATGGCGGATTTATTAAAATCAAGTTAAAAACGTAATGGCACACCATTTCCTAGCAAACTATCAGCACATTCAGAATATATCTGAACACGTGTTCACGCAGCTGCGCTTATCCTAATAATTATAAAGACGAAATTCGAAAATATCAGATTTTTTTGAACACGTGTCCCGAAATCCCCATAACATATTCGTATTTTATAAACAGTTTTTTTTAGTAAACCCGTCTTTTGTTAAAGGTCTGCAATCCCGTTTTTAACAAGTAAAACGAATAATTTGTAGTAAGTTTTCTCCGTCTAGGTGGGCAGATGCATCCGGCGCACAGTGGGCTGAAAATCGCCTTTCATAGACATAGAGACTTGAATTTTCAAGGGTATTTTTTTTTGCTAGAAATGGATTCTGCTGATCCTATGCTATAAAATTTCGTATGAACCAATTGCGTGTACAAATGAAGGAGTTAGTAGTATATCTGTGTGTAAGGATATAATGGCCAACCTTATGATTCCAGAGATAATCTCATTTTTAATGTCAGTGCCATACAATTTTTTCTTAAAAAAATGATAACTCCTTCATTTGTACACGCAATTGCTTCATACGAAATTTTATAGCATAGTAATGATCAGCAGAATCCATTTCTAGCCAAAAAAAATACTCTTGAAAATACAAGTCTCTATGTCTATGAAAGGCGATTTTCAGCCCACTGTGCGCCGCCAAGACCTAAAAAAACCTCACCCTATTAAGTCACGAAATATTACGAACCACTTGGGGTGACAATATGGAAGTGGCAGGTGTGTTTTTTTATGTAAAAGCCTTTTTAGGCCACTAAATAAATAAAGAAATTTAAAAATAATTGAGTGCTTAGATTTATTTTATAGTTTTCATTTCAGTTATAAGTTATAGCAAAACTAAAATCACTTGACGACTCATTTTAACGTCTGAAGTGGAAACCCAAAACGAGAAATGCTATTTTATATGGCCTCCGTAGTAAACGTTCAAAAACAAGAAAAATATTTTAAAACGTGAATATTTAAGCGATAGTTGTGAAAATATTGTATACAACACAACACATTTAAAATAGAGCAAAAATCTCTCGACAAATACCTAAGTAGCATTTAAAGATACACTGTGTTTTTTTTCATACCTATAATATATTAAATAACAGAACAAAAAGTGTTTATTATATTTTTAGTGGCATGCTTTGCGATTTTTTTCTATTGAAGGAATTTCACAAAATTACCGTTTCGACTGTACAAATTATTTACAAAAACAACATGTATTTTTTTAGGAACCAAAAACGCTCAAGAAACTCGGAATGCGGGACAGATGTTAATACTAAAGAATTTCTGAGCATTTATAATATCGAATTACCAACGATCAAATAAAATTTAAGAAAAAACACATTTAACGGCAAACTGCTTTGTAAATAATTAACATATTCGTCAAAATCTCATTATAAACGCACGCTATTTATAAATTTACATTTTATGGGATTTACGATAAGATTTTCTTTAATTCAGGCATGTTGACCTACGGACTCTTATTTGCATATTAATCAAAATACTAATTAAAAAATATACCTGTAATTATACTACTGGTTTGCTATAGTATTATAATCAGTAATTACTGACATCTATGAACTACTGATCGAACAAAATGACATCTCATCCATTTTAAAAATAATTTATTTAATGTTCGATTACAGAGAAAGAGAGTCATCTATGGAAACAATACAAAACCAAATAATAAGAACGTTTATTAAATCAAATAGTTTTTCGTGAGGTTTTGTTGTTTTTCGCGTCATATTATTTAGTATAATGGTTAACATTAAAATGTAGTTAATTATTTTAATAACGGTCCGCATCAGGGATTGTAATATGGAAGACATAATTATATTTATGACATTCCTAAAATGATATGTAAAAAAAAAACATTTTAATTTGCCATATTTTAAGATTTTAATACTTATAATTCTTAATAGAGATGTTTTGTAAAAACCCAAGGAACATTCTCATTATTTTGAATTGTAAACACATTTATTGCATACCTTTTTTATCCACATTTTTGATCGGAAGAAACAAATTAATTTGCAATTACCAAAATATATCAGAAGTGCATTATGTTGGTGCATTAGGTTACATGATAACTCAACACAGTGACAATTCAACACACCTTTAAAAAGTGATATAAAATCATTAAAAGTAATGAAAAACTAACATGTACACCTAGCCTACGTAACCTATTTAATCTAGATTTTGTTTCAT
This sequence comes from Hesperophylax consimilis, assembly GCF_061612785.1. Classification (NCBI taxonomy): domain Eukaryota; kingdom Metazoa; phylum Arthropoda; class Insecta; order Trichoptera; family Limnephilidae; genus Hesperophylax; species Hesperophylax consimilis. The sequence continues at coordinate 922,571 of NC_142861.1, read as the reverse complement.
CACTTTTTATAACTTTATATCACTTTTTAAAGGTGTGTTGAATTCTTATTTAATATAGATTTTGTTTCATTACTTTTTATAACTTTATATCACTTTTTAAAGGTGTGTTGAATTGTTATTGTGATGAGTTGTCCGGTGAATGATTTGAAATATTTTGACAAGAAAATTATGCGTGAAAATAACACATTTGTGTGGATTGAATGTGCAATGTCAGTATAAAAAATTACTGTTTGAAATAGAGTTTAAAAAACATGTTAACAGTTTTCTTTGGTGAATGATGCAATTTCTTCGACTAGCTTTTTCAAACAAATATATACATAGACCGGTTTGTGTCCTGGTTGTCGTGCCAAGGAACTTACTGATCACCGAATATTGAACATCCATTAATGACCTGACCAACACATTCTTTAGAAAAGCTAAAGAACATTTCGTTTCACGTTTGAATCTTGTTCCCAGGAATGTCCACAGATTGTGGTAATACCGAATGTTTAAACTTTCTTAAACTTTTTTTTGATCTGTTATCCCTTTTTAGCTGTCACATTTTTAGAACATTTGATTCCTAATATACTTACCACGAAACTTTGGGGGTTCATGAAAATCTAAGGAAAAAAAACTACAGTCCGTCATTGACTCGCTTAAAGCTATAACTGTTAGAACTACCGCAAAATAAAGTCTGTTTGGCTTTGCACATATCTGCGAATGGGTAGATACTAAACAAGAGTCCCAACTGCTCCCAACCGTCTGGAGCCAGTAAAACTATGGTATCCCCAATTGGGGTATGTTCTGAGGCTAAAGGTGGTAAGGAGGGGAATGAGACGAGGGAGTGGAAGATAGAGAAGTATCTGGTATGGCTAAAGTCATTTCAAGCAAGGTTTTAATGTTGAATGGTGGGACGATATAAGAAAATATACCCTGAAACACAGTATCTTATAGTATTATTATCTTAATTACTGTACAGTTTAGGATTGTTATAAACGGAAGTGGCGCCATCTGTTATTTTCAAAAGAACCGTCGAAGTTTTCAAACCGCGATAGAGGGTTTTATCTAACAATATCAGTATAATAAGCATAGATAGGTTGAGAAACGCTGCACTAACTAAATGATATTTAATATTCAATCACCAGGCAACAGAAACCGGTTATAGAAAGAATTAGTTTGGTGGTAGTATTAAATTTGCATACCGACCAAATCAAATACAAAGTTATGTCATTCGAAAACTGATGCTTCAAATGAAGGATCGGTAAATATCAAAATGAAACCACACTCTTGAAATCAACATGTGAATTAAAACATAAAAAAACATTTGTTAATGATGTGAACAAAACGTCGTCATGTTGGTTTCGTCAAAGACATCTATTTAAATTAATTTTTGAACGGATATTCCGGGACTTGCTACCATATGTATTCCCCTCTATCCAGAATCCTAATGGAGGGAAATACTTATACCAAGTTAGTGGAAATTTTCAATTTATCACTAAACAAATACGAAATGTTTTTACGGAAGCATTTCACTTATATGTATTAACTTTTTTCTAACTTCCGATTTTATGTCCTGGTGTCCAGGTTAAATCTTCCCCATAGGAAAAACTAAACCCTTCCACACACTTTTCCACAAATGATCATCTTGTCAATCAACATTATGCAAGTGAATTATATAAGCAAAATAAATACAAAACAATACAAGAACAACACGTCAACTCACCAGAGATCAAATGGGAAAATAATTCACCGACTCCAGATATTTTCATATCAGAGGGTTCGGCTCGGTAGAACTTCTAACAGGGCCTATAAATCCTACTGATCCCTCAAGATGTATTCAAAATGACCGAATTTTGCATCTTTATGTATACATTTTTGATAGATCTAATACGCCTAAATTTTTAATGAGATAGCTAGGTATAATGCCAGTAGCAGAAATAAAAAATGGTAATATTTTTATAGTTTGAAAATGCCAAATTTTTTGTAAAAAAAATATTTAGTGCACAATTACTATTCATATGTAAAAATCTTTAAAAAGGACGTTTATAAATAAATGGAAAACGAAATAAGTGCTTTTAACTTTGCCAAATTCTTTTACTTAGGAGGCCATAAGGAAAATAATTTCCCTTAGTGCCTACATCGTCTTTGGGGATGCTGTGTGGAGGATCTTTTTATTTAAAGTAAGTAAATGAAGTTCTGGAAAGGAAAAAGGTATAAGGGTAGGTTAAGAATCTGTGAGCCAGTGATTCCAGCAGTGATGTATGTGACAGCAGTGACTCACACCAAATCCTCCTAGATCACAAGGCCGACACTGAAACAAGTCTCCTAACTTGTACGGGAACCTGAAAAAAAATATACATATTTATATACATTTTTAAATTTTGTAAAACATTTTAAGGTGGTTTAATGAATAAGATTAAAAATCCCATACAATTTAGAAGGCTGCTTTGAATGAGTGTCCCGGCTTTGTGATCTAGGAGGTTTTGCTCACACTGCGGTACAGGGCGTTATAGAGGTCAAAGGGTTCACCACACTGGTAAGACCAGGACAATCCTCACCCCATGAACCCAGACACCGCTACAGCTGATGTCACCAAACTTAGTAAATTTTTTTAATTTTTTTTTTAATTCCAGATAAAAGAAAAATACATTTTCACTTATTTAACTAGAATTTTTTTTTTAATTACATTACACATAAATACATAATTATTTCATTTTTAATGTTGTCTGGAAGGCAATTATATATGTTGCCCCCCTCGTAATCAATGGATTACTTGCCATAGTGAGTATGTATGGTGTAAATGTATGTTATCATGTTGCCAAGTAAAGTACTCGTATGTGTGTGCGAGTAATTGGGACGTTTTAATGAATTCTGTATTTGAATGTATCAATTTTTTTTGTACCTATACAAGGAGACATGTATTATAATCATGTAGTTTTCTTAATGTTAACAGTTTTGTTTCCATATACCTATATATAAATAAAAAAAAATTATTGATGTTCTGAGTTTGAAGTGAAATAGCTTTTTAATTACTTTGTATTGTGTTACATTTGTAGTTCATTTATGTATGTTTCACATGCGTTTCCCCAGATTTCAATCAATTTATTTAAATTTGTATGTACCAGGCTATAATACGGATTTTTTAAAATTTTATTTGGTAACAGATATGATAACCGGCTAAATGTCACCCAGATTGAGAACTTACAGCAAGCGTAGAAATATTTATTTTTCTCAGAGATTGAACAATTCATAAAATTTCAAAGTTAATTTTCAAGTTCTGTTATTATTTCAGTCTTGTGAAACAACTGGCCAATAATGATATAGTAACAGAACTTGAATAGAACCTTCACAGAACTTTAAAATCAACTATTAAAATTGATGAAGTTTCTAAATTCTGTGAAACAGCCCGTCCTTAGAAATATTCTATTTATTTGGATTCAATTACAAATACACACAAAATCACCGATCTTCTGACAGCGTCTTTAAGAAATATAACGGTCAATATGCCAGAGGCCTGAGGGTTTAAGCTTTAAATTTGACCATGTTATCTATGTAAAAGGTAATAAGTAACCAACTCACTCACATAAAGTTAGAATTCTTCCCAATTAACATTGTTAATGGAAGTTTATTTGTCCTTAAGCGAGCAAGATTGCTCCTGCAGATTGATTTCTGATTTAGCCTTAATGAATTTTCAGTTCTAATTAATTAATTAATTTCTTCGTTAGATGACTCTCCGTCTATTTTTATGACTTTAAGAGGAAGCTACAAGCCAATAAATGTGTATATTCTTGGTATACCTTATATCGTAGGTAATAGGCATTAAAATCGCTTTACAAAAGGAGCTAGAAACGTTCGATTTCAAGCAAAAAACTGGTTTTTACTTATTTTGTAAATAATTTTATACAGCAGGGTACTCACCTAGAGTGTAGCATGTAACGTATCTGATACTGTATCAATCTGCAAGTGGATACGGCTCGTCCACGGTAAGCGCGTATCCAGCTACGACCTCCCGGATCCGCCTTTAGTGCTCGCAGTGAAACAGGGTCACTGCGAGCACACTGCGCTCCACCCGCGAGCGGCTCGCAGTAGACTCGTGCCTGCGTACTCACTTGATACAGTATCAGATACGTTACAGGTTACACGGTTAGGTGAGTACCCTGCTTAAGAAAGCGAAAAAGTTAATGTTAAGTGAAACTGTCACAGACAATCTTAACTATAAAACTGTATTTTTTTAAGTTGTTTTTTTATGCGTTCATACATTTCTATTGAAAAAATATTTTTTGTAGTAGTTTGCATTTATATTTCTTATTGGGTAATTTATTTTTTCATTTGTATTCTACTCAAGCGAAACGATAGGAAAACCTTCAATTTAACTTTTAGCATATTTTTTGGTTTTCATAATGTACACCAATTCGTTATAAAGATTAATATAGTGAATAATATAATAATAAAGGGAGTGCGTAAGAAAACAAGATAGTGAAGAAGAAGAATGAGAAGTACCTGGCTATTCATAACTGGTTACCGAACAGAGCTAAACCGAATATGTGATCTACGTACAGGGTGTCGGGTGGTTAATTGCACTAACTTCTTGAGGTGCGTCTACGTGATGGCAGAAGTAAAAAAAAAATTGTACCAACAATTCACCTTTTTCACCTGAAAACTCTGGAAACATTTTTAATATATTTTGTATATTTTCCTATAAGTGGCATCGCCACAGGCAAAACAACTGACATGCGCAAAATAATTACACTTCAGAACTTGTTAAGTTGATAACAATAAATAAATATTTAGTTTAGTGCGTAGTCCATAAGCCAATAGCATACTCAAAACATTGTCTTTTTAGGTGACACAAGCAATTTAAATTATCATAATCATCGATCAGTGTGGTCAATTGTCATAATTGATAAATAAATAGTTTTCAAAAAGATTTTCCTTAACACATAAAATTCAAAAGAAGTTCCATTCATGGAACATACAAGATTTTCCTCAAATACTACGAAATTCTATTGTTTACTTTTTCAAAAATGCAGAATTTCACACATCCATTGAGTAAGGAATAGTCAGAGCTTCCTATAAGGGCCAGAGAGGGATGACGTGGGAGTATTCATTTGTAAACAAAGTAATCTGATAGTACGCAGGCACCTCGCACTTTAATGTCATCATTCAGTGCATAAAAATAAAATCTGCTTACGAATTACTAGTCCTTTTTACAATGACGCGCAAATTGCTGACTGCGTAAAAAACTTATCAACAATTTTGGTAAACAAAAGTTCGGACTTTTTGCCAAAATTTTATATTTTGTTGCACTGTTTAGTTAGACACTTTTACAAATGTGTTATATTTTACCTGGCACACTCAATTTAAGCATCGTACGTTAGGCGATTCGTTAAATAACGAACATTCAAATCCTGCGTAGAAAAGTCCATCAATGAACAGCGCAAACCGTTGTATTACTTTAGCGAACTTTACTTTTCTGCGCAGGGTCTGGTTATTTTAATGTGTGCTCTTCGGCTTTCAACGTACAACTGACGTAGTAGATTACTCAATTCATTCTCGGAACCGCCCTGGTTCAAAAATGAGAATATAAAAATGAAATATATGTGTTATATCTCTGCTTACTAGCAGATTTCTGTGTGTTGGGAACTCTTGATAAAGTAAAAGGTTCTTTACAATAATTACGTTTATTTACGTTACAATAAATAAAGTCTGGATTTAGCTATAATGTTCATTACCCGAGGGTTGGCAATTCTCTGTGTCTAGAAGCTTGAAGTCTGACAAGGATACCCCACAGGCAATTGCTACACTCTAGTGACATCTGTCGGACTCTGGAGTAAGCTTTATGGCTGGTGCCATCTATCGCTTGAATACCCAACTTATTACCATACATCACAATATGAAACATATAATCAATTGATTGGTGATCTATCTATGCCGTTGTGTAGTGCGTTATTTTAGTTTGTAGTTTTTTTGTTATTTATAATAATCTAAATAAGAAATTGAAATAACATGCATGATACTATGCAACTTGTAGGCATGATCATTGAGAGAAAATTAATGCATTAAAATGTGCATTTTTAATTGTACTTATATTTGTAGCAAATTTTTTTTGTAACTTTAAATATTTTAATCGTAATTTAAAACATCTGATAGTATTAATACTCCAACGTCTGGACGGTGTAGGCCCTCTGATTGGTCAAATTTAAATTGTCTGTTTCGGTTAAATTCCGCTAACTTGAAAATTAACACGATTTGAAAATTATGACACGATTTGAATATTAAGACACGATGCTCATATAATTTTTGGATAATATCGAAGAAAATATGTTTTAGAAAGTTCACAATCCATTGGATTAATTACATTACAGTAAAAATTATCCGCAATTACGTATTGAAATTTGACGTTTATCATTATTCACGCGAAAGACACATTGTTCAGTGCTGCCAGCGTATATCGATTTCCAATCAATGCAAAAAGCCTTTATAGCCAGTTAATGTCAAGCAATGTACAATGTCAGTGTAATTTTTTAAAGTTCGATATATATATATACAAATATATAATTATAAATATAATATATTTAAATCCACCATTAAAAAGCCGGCTGCTAAAATAACCAGTTCCACTCGATACTTAAATACCTAATTAATTATTTTTTGATATTACAACACCGACCCCATGCGCCACCATGGCATGCGCTTGGCTGTCAATGTCAATGTTTGATATGTGTCATATGTGATAATTATAGAATTATTGACGTGATAACCAAGAAATTTGTTAACAAACTACCTGTGAATCGCTAAAAAGAAATATTTTGTTTTCAGATTATTATTTCAATTTAATTACTATGGCTAAAAGGAATGTGGACAATATTTTACCAGAATTGGTCGAATTTCGGAATGTTCGAATGAGAGGGAAATTTACCAAGCGAAGCGATAGTAGTGTATTCTTGAAGTGTGCTCAATAATCCTAATTATGTGCTTCTAGAACAGAATTATTTCGGCGTCATATCAAAAGAGTGTCATATAAAAAGGTAAACTGTTACATTCTTGCTGTCATACTGGAAAAATAATACCACAAATTTTACCTTATTATCCAGCACCGAATTATTGACAGGAGATTGTAGTCAATCTAAAAACTTTAGGAATTTTATTTGTCAATACAAGAGTGCTAATAGATTTGCCTCATTTTAAGCGCAAATAGCTAATATCCCAGGTAATGGTCCATATTGTTGAAAAATTTCTGGTTAGGTTTATCATCTCACTTCCAGAAGTATACAATTTGCAGGTGAAATACCTTCCTATGCTCAGCTTTATCTATACGATCCTGATGAGGCTGTTAGAGTGCGTATGAGTCATCCATCTAATGCCGATTGCTATAAAAATATAATGCAAATAATTGTTAGTGAAATACGCCAAATAAGCCCTCATCAGTATAAGAAACTAAAAGAATCTGTCGAGGAAGAAGAAATACGCATTGCGGCTGAGGGTGGGCAGGTGAGAGATATACGTCTATTATTTACACGTTCATCAGAGGTAAAATGCTCCAACCAGTTCTCACGATATCGCCATGGTATACGTAGCAGACAGACGGGAATTTGCCATCGGGTATAGATATCGCTGTTTAACCTAAAAATGTCAAGGACTTCAAAGGATGGCAACTTTATCAAAGCATTTAGATCCTATGGTTTTCCCACTACTATTTCCATCAGGTGAATGTGGTTGGACCCCCGGCTTTAAGCATCATGCTGATTTCTGTACTGCTCAATGTCATACTGTAACTGCTATGTAGTTTTATGCAAGTAAATTAGCAGTGCGAAGAAACATATTTAATCCAATCCATTATGCGGGGTAAACTTTTTCAACAGTATTTAATTCATGCTTACATTATTTATCTATTATCATTATTTATGAATCTGGTCGCCTAGATTACATTAGGAAAAACCAACGACACCTCAGAGTGGAATGCTATCAAGGTTTGCAAAACCATGTAAGAAATTTAGCCACTGATAGAGGAGTATGTGCAGGTAATACAGTCATTCTTCCATCTTCATTTACTGGTGGACCACGCCATGTGAATAAACTTTATCAAGTTTCAATGGCTATGGTACGTAAATTTGGTCGTCCTGTCGTCGTCATAACTTTTACATGAAATACCAACCGAATTGGAACATTATCAATCGGCCGCGGACAGGCCTGATATAGTAGCCAAGGTTTTCCATCTAAAAGTCAAGGAATTTATTCATGATATGACTGAGAAACATGTTTTTGGAAAGGTAATTTGTTGGGTGTATACAATTGAACAGCAAAAAAAAGGACTACCTCATCTACATGGTGTGTTTACACTTTGCAGCGAAGATAAGTTGTATACAGCTTCTGATATTGATAATGCCGTATCTGCAAAACTACCCCATCCGAAGAATTCGGCTTTGTACCGTATTATTAAAAAAATAACATTCATGGACCATGTGGCGTACTTAATCCAAGGTCAGTCTGCATGGTAAACGGTAAGTGCTCTAAAAAATTCCCCAAATCATTTAAAGACGCTACTGATAATAATTCCGCAGGCTACCCAGATTACAGGAGACGTGATAATTTTTCTGAAAATCACGTTATTCGGGATATACGTATCGACAATCGATTTGTTGTTCCATATAATGCATTCCTTAGCAAAAAATATGATGCTGATATTAATGTTAAAATTTGTTCCTCTTTGGATAGTATTTATTTATCTATACATGATCAATCTCACTCAATTTTACTTCTGGCTTTACATTTACCCGACAGCCAATCTGTTTATTTTGTCTCTACAAAATAAACCTGTTCCTCCCTCCCCTCTGGGCGGGAGGAACAGGCTCTCAGGGAAGCATCTACAAGGAACACCTCTTTAACAGCGTGGTTCCAATTTAATCTTCAAGATATTGAGGGACGCTCTATCTCTATCAAGATGTACCAAATAACTATGTCTTTGCAGCTGGTAAAAAGTGGACGAGGCGACAGCGGGGAGGCGGAAACATCATTGGATGAATACCTTCAATTTCTCCTAGAAATATAGAACTGTATCATTTACGGCTGATTCTTATAAAGGTGGCTGGAGCTACATCCTTTGAATCTTTGCGAACTGTTGATGGCAATTTACTATGTAGCTACTTTTCATGATGCGGCGCGTGAACTGAAGCTCATTGATGACATACGAGAATGGTCGCAGTATGACGGAGGCTTCATTGTATTTGACGCCTAAAATTCTTAGACATCTATTTGTTTTAATTTTAATACAATGTATCCCTTCGATCTTCGGCTGAAGATTTTTTTCATCATGGTGTTGCTGAAGAAACAGCTATTAATCTTTGTCTTTTAAACATACAGGATATTCTCATGAAGGAGAATTCATCTTGCAGAATGCAGGGCTTACCTGAACCTGATGAAAGTTGCAGTTTTGGACAAGTATCTGATTTTAATGTAATTTCTGAAAACACTTTAGGTGAATTGATGGCTGCCAAACTCAATGACGTACAACTTCAAGCATATAATTCTATTTTGAATAAGTTTTTTTCACATGAAAATGATGACAATAAATTTTTCTTCATTGATGGCCCAGGCGAAACAGGGAAAACATACCTTTACTAAACTTTAATTCACACTCTAAGACGAAAAGGTAAAAGAGTTTTATCAGTCGCTTGGACAGGCATTGCAGCACTCTTGCTTTCAGGTGGGGTAACGTGTCATACTGCTTACCCCTCAATTTACAGGACAATACAACATGTAAGGTCACATCAAAGAATTGGAAAATTATAACGGAAGCAGATATTACAATATGGGATGAAGCACCGATGACAGGTGTAGCTTTAGAAGTAATTGAGCGTACTATACGTGATATCATGGGAAGTGATTCTGTCTTTGGTAACAAAGTTATTGTTTTGGGCGGAGACTTTCGTCAGATCCTTCCAGTGTGTCGACGTGCTTCACGAGGACAATTAATTGCCGCTTGCATAAAAGCAGCACACTTTGGTACCATTTCAAAACTTTTCAATTAAAAACAAATGTCAGAGCTTTAGAAAGTGAAAATATATTTTCTAAATGGCTTTTGGACTTGGAAGATGGCAAACTTCCTTTTGTAGAAGGAACATTAGAGTCATCTGTGCTTATTCCCAATGTAAATATTTGTCAAGATTCACTATATATACGGTGAGACAAATACAACTGCTGATGCCTTAGGGTTGAGTCAACGTACCATATTGTGCCCTAAAAATAGTCATGTTTATGCAATCAATGAGGATGTACTTCAACGGAAAGCGCCCCTGAGGTGATATCTCACAAAAGCGGTGCTATAAAAATTTCAGCTGTAACTTAATTCAAGCCAAAATCATTACAGGGAACAGAAAAGGTACAGTACATTTCATTCCTAGAATTTAAAACACTTTTTCGGATGTTACAATATAATTCAATATGTGCAGAAAACAGTTTCCAGTCAAATTAAATTAAATAAATCTCATGGACAAACTTTTGAACGGGGTGGACTGTTACTTCCTGAACCAGTATTTTCTTATGGACAGTTTGAGCGCAGTCATCGTTATTTATACAAATTCTGACTGATTGGTATACGGATAATATTGTTTATAAAGAGATTTTTTCCTAATGAAAGTGTATAATATTATGTTGTAGATTGTAAAAAATAAAAGTATAATAAATTGTACTTGCTTAAAAAGTTTTGTTTTTTTGTGTCCCTTGAAATTAAAATGACTCAATTTATCCCACCTGTAAGGTTTTCGCGAATTAAGAGAGTTTTGGTGTATTTACTTTGACAATCGTTAGGTAAGAGCGTAATATTATTTCACCCAAATATGTAGATTTTTAGGACTTATCCCAATAAAATAATTCTTAATATATTTAAAAAAATGTAATTACTTTGACAGTCTTTTGGTAAGAGTATATTATTTTACCAAAGTTATATGTAATATTGTAATATGTTGTAATTTTTTTATTTTCGAATTACATATAAATATTTTGC